>NW_009921464.1:0-5174 GCF_000696875.1 Nestor notabilis | reverse complement strand
TATATATATATATATACTTATCTACAATAATTCTGAGAAACGTGGACACACAGATGATGACATTTCATGCCTTGCTCCTTGGGCACGCACAGTCTCAACCCATCTCCAGGCATATAATGCATGGTGGTTTTAAGATGGTAGCCTGGACTGAAGTTCTTTGAGCAATAAAATTTAGAGAAACAGCTTAGATAATGCTCAGAACGTGGCCTGGCAGCCTGCCATGCATGAGCATGCACTGAAACCAGAGTTCGTGCCAAGATTCTTAGCTTTCAACTTCACAGAAATTCCTCGTATAGTTTATATTAAATATCGTCCCAAGTTCATATAACTTTTTTCTTCCTTTCTGCAGTTTAATTCACAGCTAGTTGAACTTATTACCTTTTTATAGATAAGCATTAATAATATAATAGTTCTAAGTCCAAGTAGAAGTAATAGAATTAGTCTGTTCATATAATTTTGATTAAAGACAGGCCTAGCACTAAGAGGGCACTTATTCCATGTCTCCTGTACCAAAACTCTGTGAACACAATGATAAGCTGCTCTGTGACCTATTACAATTACCTGTATGGCTACTCACATAATAAATGTTTTCTGAGACTTAAAAGAATTTACTTCATATTCAGGTGTCAAATTTGCTCAGAAGGTCCTCTTAAGCCAAAGGATCTCTCTCAACAGACTTATCAAAAGATCAAGGCCTTAATATTTCTGTTAATGATATCAAAAGGTCTGATTTGAGTCTCATATCCCTGATAGACTGATAGAATCATTTCAGTTGGAAAAGACCTAGAAGATCATCAAGGCCAACCATTAATCCAACACTGCCAAGTCCACTCCCACTGGTAGGCTCAGGCCACTGATGGTTTACATGCTCAGTGCACACCTAGGATTATGGCAATCGGCTCTAAGCCGCATTCAAAGAGAAGATGTATAAGCAAGATCCTGCAAGCTTCAGCCAGGAAAAAAAATTACCCTGTCAGCTCATGGACAGACACAAGCAAAGAGAAGTTCTGAGGGTCCCTGAACTGTCTGTTTTCCCAAGCCTGAAATCTGTGCAAAGGAAATAGCTGCAGGTCCTTCCAACCTTGTTTATTTTTCTTTTTCTAGCAATAATTATGCTGATTTAGATACTTACTAAACTAGACCTAGTGAGTTACTCAAGCAAATAGAAGCTACGTTCAATATTGGATTACGTGAATAATACAACTGGGAGGAAGAGAAATACTATTTTCCCCAGCTATAAAACACGACTTAAGACAGAACTAGGATTTTGTCAATGGTCACATAGAAAGCCCATGGCAGACTTGGAAAATGGCATGGAAGACAGGCAGGAATATCAAGTTCAGATTGTACCGAAAGCTTATTGATACATTAGACATTACACCATTATTGATACTGGACAACATACGAGATTTTCAACAGCATGTGCTTCACAACAGATCAGTCACACGAGTCTTCCCATACATCTACAGGTTCTGCTCTTCTTAAAAATGGTGCACTTGAATGTTCTACAAATTGTATTCAAATCATGTGAAAAGACTATATTATAAAATGTTGTTTTAAACAGATCTTGAGGCCTTTTGAAAGCATTGACAGGTCATCATTTCACACTATTAAATTCAGACATACTTAAAAATTTAGCCTGATTATGTGGATGTAATGCAGACATCAAATGAGGTGTACTCTGTGCTCTCTTTTCACAGAAGAGTAATGACTGCTGGGCCATTAAGTGCAACTACCATGCTGTCTTCACCCAAAAGAAATATGGGTCATAGCAAAAAAAAAGATCAATAGCTGTCTTCTCAAATCAGGCCATATTGGACCACAGCTCAATAAGGCTGGCCAACCAATTGATTTTGAACAGAAGAACTGAAAAAGTTTAGAGAAGACCAATTTAAATTTTATATTCAATTATATATCATCGGTAAAAAAAACCTATCAAGTACTGCAACATTATGACAGATTTACAGGCACATATGCGTGCACAGCTGTTTATGCTGCATGCACGTACAGAATTTAAAGTGGCCACATCCAAACCAGTCAAATCTCAGCTCCATGTGCACAAGTGTTTCTTCTACTGTACATAAAGACACAGTTATGTAAATATTTGTGCATTTATATAACACAAGAAAAATTCAGAAAGCTACTGAAAGTAATTATGATAATGACTGCAACCTTGCTTCTGCTGATTTACAGGGCATGAACTAAGCCTTCCACTCCGTAGTAGCTGTAGTGTCAGACCCAAGAAGGATTTAACTGAAACACCACTTCTATACTTCAGCATCCTGTGCAAAGCCTGCATCAAGAACCTCATCTAGTAATGATATATGGGTATGTATAACTACAGTTTGGGAACTAGAGGAAGATGTGAAAATAGTTTCCCTGCAATTCAACAATTATGAATGAAATGCTAGTCTGCCCCATGCACAGCAACTAATGCCGGTATGCTGCCTCTCACCAAGCAGTCTTTTAACAAATGTTTTAACAATCTATCTCCAAAAACATAGCCATGAAGCAAGGACCAAATTCCTTCTAATGGCATGCAAGAAGCATGCTGCCTCTGTTATACCTATTACCTTGGCAGCAACTCTACCCATGCATGCCTTCATCCGTGGACACAGAACCTCTCAGAAGATTATGGTACAATAAATTACTTTGGTTGAAGGCAAGTTATTATGAGCTTAATTACATGTGCAAGCTTTTTATATTTTCATTTTGGAAAAAGCTTAGCAGGAGGTTATTGGTAGTCTTTGTTAATTTGACCCATAAAATGCTTAATGGATAATCATATGCATTGGTAACATGCTAGCTCTGAAGTAATTAAATAGAACCATTAAGATGGCTGGGTAGAAAGATACCTAAACTTTACATCAACTTTATACCATTTGCTTTTGCTTGGTAGAGAACTGGTCCTACAGGAAGAATTATTTTATGGGTAAAGAGTTTTGAAGCTTTACAGTTTTTGTTAGTATTTTCACAAAGTCTAAAAAAGCATTTTCAGTTCTGAAACCTTAAAACATGAAAAAGGTGATCTTCACAAACATCTTCCACAGGAAGAGGAATCATTTCTCTGACAATTGCACTTGGGAGATTGGAGGAAGGGGATGAGAAGTTGCAAGGACTCCAGGCTTCAAAAAAGAAGAACTTCAAGCTCAAGAACTGCAATTAATACAAGGCCTCCTTTTGGAAGAAGACTACTGAATGATGTCCCTTGCTATAAATCTGTTCCTTGCCATAAATCTGTCCCTAGTTAAAAGTGGTTCCAGATTAATTTGTCAGGCCTTCATTCAATGTACCATTTTCAAGTGCTACTGAATTCAAGTTGTATGTAGAAATTAACAAGTGAAATCCTTAACCTGCACTCCCCAGGAGTCTAAACCAGATATTGACAAAGATTCCCTTGCAGCCTCACAAAAATCTATGAAACCATATTAACTGAAAAATCCCCTTAATAAAATAGTAGTTAATGTACAAGCAAAGGCTTTTCCTATTATACAAGAACTTAAACCATCCCAGTAGGTGGATGTCATCTCATCAACTGCACACAAATAACATCCTCATATATCTGGTGATACCATTCTTAAGGCCCTACTTTGTTATACGGAGATTCAGAGCAGCACGATTTCTCAGACAGAGATGACTACAACTACAGAAGAATATAGAGAGAATAAGCTAGGCAGAGATAAGTCACATTTAATTGTAATTCTCTGACTTCTTTGCAAAGTAAGATACATTGACCACAGAAACAAACGTATAACACCAGAGCTTCCTAAGCAAACAAATTCTTACAGAGTAGCACTAGCAGGACTGCTGGCGAGCTCTACTCTTCCCTTTCACACAGCCACACTGCAGCCACAGTGCACAAATCCCATGCAATAAAAACCACTTAACCTCAACGTGCTGATGATTAACGTTAACAGTTACGTTTACCTTACCCAGCCGTCGGCAGACTGAAGCCGGGTTTTCTGTCTCTGTGCTCTAAGGCAGCTTTTCAGCTTAGAGACAACACATACCTCACCAGGAGCTCCGTGTTATATTTGCCGTAAGCACTGCATTTCCCTTCCTCCAGTCACTGACTTAACGCATACAACTGTATTCAAGCTAGGGGAATTCAAGAATTCATTTTAAGCTCAAGAAAGTGATCTAGTTTGTACAGACACAAGTCATAACAAATCTTGAAGTTGCTCCTATTTCCCAGACCGAAAAAAAACCCGAGTCAAAGCATTGTTTCCTCCAACCTTATACCAGCGTCAAAGATCTCCATGAGCAGAATTGGCAATAAAATGTTTACCACCAGATCTGTGGGCAAAACCAGCTTCACTGTTTACCACCCTGTGGCTTGAAGCGGTAACTATTCCCTTCTTAAACACACAGTGTTTCATCATTTTACATTTAAGTACCTTCTTTAGCAGCAAGCACAGAAACTTCGCTCAAAGTTCCTCCTCAAAAGAAAATTGGAGGACATATGCTCTCAGTGAGACTGATAAGAGCCCAAACTGCCCCTGTCCATGGGGTAATCGAGAACGTTTGGTTTCCAAATAGCTCTGAACATCCTTCATACAAGCAGCAAAAGGTTGCCCAAGCCGCAGCCCTCTACCCACCGCTTCTAAAAGCCAGCAGCCACCCGTCGAAATGATGCTGCGCTCAAACGGAAAGGACAAGAAGCATGCAGTAAACGAAGAAGTACTTACATCCCTGAATTTGTTCCAGTACTTGTCTCTATCGTACTGCGAAACGGTGCTCAGCCATTTGTCGTTGTCCAGGAAATTGCCATGATTGCTGTTACTCGTGATGATTTCAGGATGCCGGCTCTCCACTTGCAGGAAGCACCAGGCAGCAATCACCAGCACCCCCGACATCTGCAAGGAGAGGAGCGGAGCGGGCAGGGAAGTTCGGAGCGGACCCAAGCTGAAGCTCGTCTCCCCTAACGCCCCTCGCCAACTTCTGCCTGCGGAGCTGCCCAGACCCGCCCAGCCCGGAGGGGCGGGGAGCAGCAACACCGGTACAACAGTAAACGTAAAACGGGTCACCTGCGGCCAGTCAGAGGGAAACGCCGCGCTGCGAAACCCCAGCGCAGCCTTCCCGGCCAGCGCTGCCTGCGCGAAGTTTGGCTGCGAGGGCGGAGAAGCAGCCCTTACCTCCGGCAAGCGCCGCTCGGCCGCGGCTGCGGGCACCGT
>NW_009921463.1:0-35573 GCF_000696875.1 Nestor notabilis | reverse complement strand
GACAACCAGGTGATCAGGCCCAGCCAGCATGCGTTTAAGAAATGCAGGTCCTGCTTGACTAACCTAATCTCCTTCTATGACAAGATGACCTATTTAGTAGATGAGGGAAAGGCTATAGATGTTGTCTATCTAGACTTTAGTAAAGTCATTGATACTATTTTCCACAGCATTCTTCTGGAGAAACTGGCTGCTGGTTGCTTGGATGAGTCTAAACTATTGCTCAAAAAACAATAGTTTTAGGTGTACTTTCAGAGGTACATCTTTTATTTGCATTAGATAGAAAAGAAAATGGTTTTCCAGATACTGTCTTTGACTGTTTTTCTTTTCTTTCTACTCTGAAGCCTAGTAAGAGAAGAAGATTGAATTCCTCTAAGCTTATAATGGTAGCTTGGACCAAAAACTAGAAATGGAGATGGATACAGTTTGACAAGGATTTTCATAAATAGAGTGATTCGATTTTTGTATGTTTTTGAGATATTTCAATAAATACTTTTTGGGAGTCGGTAATTGATACATGCCAACTTTGGGGCCACAAGCCCCCCCTGCAATGCTCCGGGCTGGGGGAAGAGTGGCTGGAAAGCGCTTGGTGGAAAAGGACCTGGGGGTGCTGACTGATGGAGCTGAACATGAGCAGCTTGTGCCCAGGCAGCCAAGAAAGCCAACGGCATCCTGGCCTGTATCAGCAACAGTGTGTCCAGCAGGGCCAGGGCAGGGATCATCACCCTGTACTGGGCACTGCTGAGGCTGTGCCTCAAATACTGTGCTCAGTGCTGGGCCCCTCACTACAAGAGAGACATTGAGGTGCTGGAGTCTGTCCAAGGAAGAGCAACAAAGCTGGTGAAGGGTCTGGAGCACACATCTGATGAGTAACGGCTGAGGGACCTGGGGGTTTAGTCTGGAGGAAAGGAGGCTCAGGGGAGACCTTACTGTGCTCTACAACTACCTGAAAGGAGGTTGTAGTGAGGTGGGGGTCAGTCTTTTCTCCCAAGTAACAAATGACAGGATGAAAGGAAACGGCATCAAGCTGTGCCAGGGAAGATTGAGACTGAATATTAGGAAAAATTTCTTCACCAAAATTTCTTCACCAAAACCCAGGGAAGTGGTTGAGTCACCATCCCTGGAGGTATTTAAAAGATGTGTAGATGTGGTGCTTAGGGGCATGGACTTGGCGGTGCTAAGCTAATGGTTGGAGTTTATGATCGTAAGGGTCTTTTTGAACTGTAATTATTCTATTTCAGTGGTTCTAAAACCTACTGCAAGGACTTGCCCTGCTTTCGTCTGCAGCAGATGGTACCGGCTGTTGTAGGAGACAGGAAAATGGATTACATGGATTCTGCTGTGATCTGGCATGGTGTTTCCTATGTTCCTCTCCCTGGTCTGCAGTGGCCATGTTTCTGCTAGCTATAGCCAGCTCTCAAAGATCTCAGAAGTCTTTTCAAGTGCTAAAAAACCCTTTTAAGTTCAGTTTATCTGTTTTGCACAGTACTTACTTAAAGCCTGTATAAAAGGAACAATCTTTGCACTTGAAGAGTTTTTTCCCTCCGTGCTTGTCACGGTAGTGACGCCGAATGCTCTGTATATAACCCGAGGAGAATTCACAAAATTCACAGTTAAGGATGGCTTCCGTTTTGTCCAGTCCTGCAGCACTCCCAGAAAGTGGGATTGGGCTGATGTTGTTGTTGTTCCTGGCCAAAGCTGCAGATTGGTAGTGGTTCAACTGCTGCTGAACATCAGGAGGCTCAGAGTATGAAGAGTCTGCAGAGAAACAGAGGGAATTTGTTATTCCAGGTGGATCAACAGATCTAAAAAAGATTTAAGGCCTGCTCCAACACCTACTGGCTCTTAGAGGGAGTTGATGAAGACGGTTGTTAAATCTGCCAAAAGCTTTCTGAGGGGATTAAGGAAAAGAGGTATGGCACCCCTTAATCTTATCTGATCTGTATTCTATAATTTAAATTGTGATAAGTATAAATTATGCTTTTTAGATCTGATTTGGGGAGGTAAGGAATGACAGACCTAAATGAAGAGTCTAAAAAGAAGTCTGGGTTTAAGACACTTTTAATTTGTGAAGGTAAAGCACATTAATTGTACTGCCAGGTGTTTATGTGTTTGGTACATAAATTAGACCAGAGATAAAAAAAATTATACTCCTTCCTACTCATTCATGCAATTATTTAAGAATCCCACATCAAAAATCAACTTTAGGGAAATTATACAATTTTGTCACATTTGAAACAGTCTACAAGAGGTAAATTCAAATTCTACTAGCTGATGTTTGAAATGAAGTCATTATTGGGAAAAAAACCCCAAACCATTAAATCATTAAATCCCGTAAAGCAAACTTCTAAACCACATTTCCTCAGAAGATGCTAAATTTTGCCATACCAAGAAAGAGATATCTTTACATAGATATGTCTGTATAGACATACCTCTTCTACAACCCAGCAAAACTGTCGCACCACTTTAATGACATGTAGAGAAGCACACTCCAGAGATGTCTCAGTACTGAAACTGAAAACTGTAATACTTCAGTTGGATCCCCCCACCCCCCTAAAAAAAGGAAGGGGGAGGGTGATGTTGAACCTTTCCCAACACACCGCTTGAATGTGGAGGTTAGGAATTCCATCTGCTTTGTCCTATAAAACCCACAGCTACCAATGAATGGCACAAAGGAAAGCAGACAAATAAAGCACAGACGAATTTCAGTGTAACTTTCCTGAAAAGAAGACAAAAGGCTCTTTTCTTAAGCTTTCTGGAAGAAAGCGGGGGTGGGGGGCACAAGGGCATTTTTGGGGAGTTGGGATACAAACTGTACCAGCCACCTCCTGCTTTGATGGGTACTACATTTTCCAAATCTTAATTCCTCAAGGCTAGATATGTAAGAATTCTCTAACAGACATACTTGTGGGAACTTAGCACCATCCATTCTAACCAATTAGTACAGAGACACAAAAGGCAAACAGGCTCATATAGCACTCAGTGTGGGGACTTCTCCACCTGTCTTCATGAGTAAAATACTTGCATTCTTTTCTCACCATCGCAGAAGGGGGTTATACATGCCTGAGAAATGAAAAACAAACTAACAAGAAACAAAAAAAAAACCCCAAAAAACAACCCCAAACACATAAACAAAATTCAGGCAGGAGATAAATGTCTCTGGGCTCCCCTGGCTTCATCACCTGGTGTGATGAAGCAAAGACAAAGGCAGACACATGAAAGATTTTGATAAAATGAATGAAATAGGTTTTGGTTTTTTCCTATAAACTGAGGCTGGATTACAATGCACCATTTACCACCTCTCGTGAATCACTCCTACAGCAGGTTTGCTCACCATGAGGGCTCACAGTGAGCTCCACCTGTTCAAATGTCAAGGCTTTCTTTTCCTTGTGTTTGAAACAGGATCCCCACTTACTTCACTTTGGCACTGGACAGGCCTGAGGAGATGCAGAAGTCTCTTCTGCCTCTAAGGCAGCAACTGTGCACTCATCCTCTTTTGGAACAGGACCTTGAAGCCCAAAATGATGCATGGTTCAGAGCAGATTTGCTGACATGTATATCTGCAGCCTGATGTCTGGGCTACTGGGCTCAATGCTTCTAAAAGCTTAAAACACTGTTAGATCTCCTGACAAGGGCATGACAACCTAAATGTTCATAGCACTGGAAACAGTACTTTTTGTATATATACTAGTAAAATTTCTTGTGGGGCACTGATTAAAGTCTAGTTTGTAGTTTATTGTTCCTTTTCTCAGGAAGAAGGGATTAAAAATTTCCATCACATCACCAAGGTTCCTAGCCAAAACTTCAGTGATGCCCATTGCTAAGAAAGTTACAGGTCTAAAAATTACTATTTTCAGAATAAGTAAGTTTTCTCATTGATTGGAAGATCTATACTTCAAGGTTTTCTTACTTCTCCTGTTATCTGGTGTTTATTTTTGCAGCTTTCAAACATTCAGATATTTACACACTTCTATGGAAACAGTATGTAAAAATTTCAAAAGTAGCTAGCTGTATGTCTATTCCCACAGACAAATAAAGTATACAAAGTAGCTTTCCTTGTCATCAAGGACAGACAGAAGCAAATTCTGCCTTTAATATCTGAATTCTTACTTCCTTTCAACCAGGATTCATGCTGGTTACCTTACAAGTTTTAGTACAATGCTCCACTACAATTAAGATAGTTAATTGTAAAAAGCCATCTGAAAAGCTTATACAGAAAGTCTTACATTCAATAATGTTAGCATGCATGTCCCTACTTCTGCCTGTGTATTCTTCCCCTTTTCCCTTGCCAAATGCTTTCATTATTTTGCAATCCTTCTGGATTGCAAGATTTAGCACTTCCTGAAGAAAACCACCCAGGATTAACACATGTGTATAGGCCTTCTGTTGGTTTCTGGGAATCAGTTTGCCAGACAGCTATCCTAGCATGCAGGTGCAACCCAGTTTCACCAGGAGAACTTCAGACAGAATCCAAAGCCGACTACAGGTATGGGAGGTTTTCCACCGACTTCTGTGAACCATACTTTCTCATGCCCCCTCCAAAATCAGTGAAGGCAGTGGAAAGATAACTACTGACTTGAGTTTGCTTCCAAATGTGCATTTTAGCACACAGCACAGAATGCACTGCCAGCAAATAAGAAACAGATGATGGTGTTGAGGTTTTGGATTTTTTATTTTTCAAAAGCAGTACCTAAGAGAAGGACTAAGGAGACAAATCCACAGCCAAGGAGCAACAGTGCTGCCTTAAACCAGCAGAGCACTTCTACATGGGCACCTTCTCTATTCCTGTTAAAAGAGTAGGCTAAAATTTCAAATAGCTCTGCACGTACTTCAGTGCTAAGCTAAGTTAGTATGTTGCTGTTGACTGAATATTGTAAGAGCCTTTACACTTATGCAAGCCTTGAGTTGCTGTGCACCAAACTGTTGGACACCTTTTGGCGGTGTTGTTGCAACAACAGTATACCTGGATGTAATAGTAGAAAAAGAAGGAGGAAGAGAGCAGAGCTTTTCCCTTAGAACTGATCAGCAACTGAGTCATGGCTGTACACGATGCAAGTTCTAGCTCAGTCTTCTTCCAGCACCCCAAGCATAGGCAGTTGGGAGCACTCTAGGAAAGTGTCAACCACCTTGGCTGGGGGCAGGAATGGCGTCTAACTATCCATGTCTGAAAAATGTAAAATGGCCTTAGAAGCCTACTTCAAAATCAGAAGAAAGACTTTAAAATAAGCAAAGGGAAGAGATAAGAGAATTTGTGTTAAGTAATGTAAAACAAGAAAACACAAAGGTGAATAAAATTAAGAAAAAGGAAACACCAGGAAGTACCAATTACATGTTAAGAAAAAATTGGTATTTTTTTCTTTTAACAGTCTTGAGATAGCACAAGAAAATAAAGCATGTTCATATATGCAATGCAAGTAAAGAAATCAGATATTTATTCCCGCCTGATTGAAAAAAAAAAAAAAAAAGAAAAAAAAAAAAGCCCACACCAGAAAGCCCACTATCCACTTTTTGAGGTAATTTTATCCAAAATGAATGGAAAGACTTTGCCATTCAACTCCAAAAGCAAGGTAACAGCATGGAATGATCTGACACAAGAGGTAGGACACCTACAGTCATGCTAAGAGGCAAAAATTAACAGTAATCGATGTAGTCAAGCGTGGAAGAACAGCATCAATGCTGTGAATCTCAATTTTGAGATTTTCACATAAGACATCTACCTACAGACTACCTGCAGAAGAAGAATAACAAGGCTAGCAAGAGTAATATCTGCCATCACCTATGGATCTAAAAGACCACAGAATCTATGCTCAATATACAAAGCATTCCCATATCCAAATGACTAGCTGAAAGGAAAGCAGTAGAAATTACTGTCTACATGGTAAGTCACCCACACAGCCCTATCTATCTAAATTACTACTGCATGCTGATAATAATACATAAGTAAATCTCACAGTGTCTTTGCGCGGGATGAAGAGACACGTATTTCCAGAGTGCCTAAAACACTTAAATGCCTGGCAAGTGATGTTGCCACACTGAAAACTTTATTCCGAGTACAGACATAAAGCCTGGCACAACGGATTTTGTAAACAATTTTTGAAGTTACTACCTCATTCAAAAGGACATTCACAGTCTCCACTAAAAGGCAGTGTAATGCAACGTAACCATGAAAATGCAGCTTGATACACATCTTCATACCCTGGGATCATACACTGGGGAAAAAATGTACAATGAAAACCCACCACAGAAGCAAAAATGAAAATCTAAGTTTTCATGGATGCTCTGCAGCATGTAACAGGTTTTCAGATATTTAAAAGAAGAAAAACTTGGGATCTTTTCAGAAGAAAAAAGTAATTAAAGATTCTGATCCGGATACATAAATTTACTCAGAAATCAAATGTTTTAGTTATGTGTAGGTATTTTCAGAGCTAACAATGAACACAGACACAACAGAAAAACGCACTAAAACAAGACATCTAAACAAGATGACAAGAAGTATATCTGGACATGTCTAAGAGACACGGAGCAGCAGTTCAGAAACCAGAGGAAAAAGTACCGATTAGAAGAAAGAAATCAAACCATTTCTTCATCCTTTTAGTGTGAACAGAACTAGACACATCTAATAGATGTATTTGAAGGCCGGCCCAATGAGGGATAAGGACGGAGGAAGAAACACTGTTTGCAAAAAGCAACTGTTTGAGTACACTGGAAAGCAAGCTTGTTGCATTTGCAAACTGCTAATAAATGAATAGCTCAATAACCAGGAGACAGGGAGTAATAAAAATGAAGACACCACACTTTCCTATACATCCACACAGGAATATCAATCAAAGTCAAAAGACAAGAGCATCTGTATGACAAATGAAATCAGGAATGGGGATGTTTGGCTCCTAAATAAAAAAAACCCAAAGAGAATACAAAGACAAAATAAAAAAAAAAAGTAAAAAAAAAAAAAGCTTAAAAATGCCTTGGGGGGGTGGGAGAAGGGAATGTAGTAACACTACAGGCCTAAGACATTATGAATCTGTGAGAAAAAGAAGAGATTAATAAGAAAATATTTGGAATTACATTTAATCTTCTCTTAAGTCATTCACATAAAGAGAATATTTCTATAAAGAATGACAAAAAAATTCCAAGGAATTAAGAAAAGAAGCAGACGAACAATTTCCTCTGGAGAGAAACGGATTTGTGAAACCGAATCAAGCTGCAATACTATACTAAAAAAATCTACAAACACAAAATATATGGCCAAAAGCACAGAGGATTGAACTAATAATAATTATCATTTTTAAAGATGTAAGTCTAAGAGTGGAATCTATGAGATTTAGGAACATAATCACTTCTGAAATTCAATGGGACTCAAAATTACCAGCTCACTGAGTTTAGGATAGCATATACTCATGAATGGCAACAGCTTGAAAAGTGGGAAGGTGGCAAAGCAGGGTGTCATACAAAGATTGTCAAGACTACACACATTTGTTCACTTTATGCCATGCAGCACTGACCTGGAAGGAAGATATTATGTGGGAGGGTGAAATGTTCTGGCAATAAATTAAGCTGAGGGGAGGGGAAGATAGATGAAGCTAAGATTCAGAGGACTGCAACAAAACACTGATGAAGAAGCTTAGGGAACGATACAGCGTAAGGAAGTTTTATTCACTGCATGTTGAAAAACAGAATATGAACCTACTCCTCTACCTAAATTCTGATTTCTACTAAAGAACCTTTACATTGCTAGGATGTTGTAAACAAGATGAAACAGAAACCAACTTTATGCCCTTGTTCACACACTCCAAAAGACCAAAGGAAAGAGTAATCACAGAGGAAAGAAAGTAAAGCCCTAGAATAAAATTGCCATTTAAAGGATTTACACCAATCAACCAACCAACTGACCAACCAAAAATCTAAATCTAAAAAACTTGTTGGAGGAATTTTTTTCAGTAATATCTGTAAAGGCCACTTTTTAGATCATTTTGGACTAGCTTTTGTGAGAAAGATATTACGTGTACATCTAAGGCTCAGAAGAGGGCAACCAGAAAGGTATATGGACTATGTAATCTTGCTTATTCAAAAAAGATGAGAAACTATATCCATATTTTTTAGTAACTTTGAATTCCCTTTTGAGTTATGTGCACACCTATCTCTGAATGGAATGGAACTGACATTCTGTGTCAGTTCCACTGTGCAGCTTTTTCATAGAATCATGGAACGTTTTGGCTTTGAAGGGATGTTAAAGCTCATCTAATTCCAACCCCACTGCCATGGGCAGGGAAACCTTCCACTAGACCAGGCTGCTGAAAGCCCTGTTCAACCTGGCCTTGAACACTGCTGGGGATGGGGCAGCCACAGCTTCTCTGGGCAACTTGTGCCAGTGTCTCACCACTCTCACAGTCTTAGTACTTTTGCGCTAATATCAACACTAATTTCAAAGCAACATAAATTTCATTGAAGAAGAAAATAAAAAATAATTTTATCATCTGAATTCCATTACACAGAGAAAGTCTCATACTGATGCCTACTGAAGAATCTCCACAGCTGAGATCAAGGAGTGGCTATAATACTCTGTAAGATGATGCAAAGGAAATCAGTATGAATTGTGTAAGACTGAGGAAAGAGTAACATAACTGGTGAAATAAGTTATACTATATTATTTCTATCAGAAGAAAAGTATCAGTCCAAGAGCTTCCCATGCCTTCCTGGTTTTGAGTGTCCAGCACTACCAGGAATTCCTACTAGCATTAGCTTTCAAGACAGGCACAACATGGTCATGAACACTGACCAATTACCCTGCTCTGCTAATACTGTGATTTGGAAATGTTGGGTTTTAAGGGTGGAGAAACACTACATCATATAGCCATTTAATTTCTAGTTACCCCTTCTTTTCATCTGTCCTCCCCACAATAAAATTTTTGCTTGCCTTCAACTCAATTTAGCTTTCTTGAAGTTGGTGACTGGGTCACTTATTAGTCATGTTTAGACTGCCACAACCCTCTCACTATAAACTAGGCGCTTTCAGTAGCTGCTCTACCACTTGCAACCTTTGCAACATCAGTGCCAAGTCACTAAAGCTTTCTAACCCCACAGGTTGATTTGCCCATTGCTGTTTTTCTTACAATACAGAGATGATACCTGGAAGTGCATCATGTTTCTCTGTCTCTGGCATTCATGTTATTTCACCTGTTTACTCACTGCTTTCTGTGGCATTGCAAGCTGAGAATCTGCTGCCATGCTCCCTGATTTCCTTCTCATTTTCAAGAGCAATTAATTTTTCAGGAGCACTCCACATTTCCTTCTCTGTTGCTCTGGCCTTTTACGTATTTGTATTAATAAACACACAGAGCCATAAATATGCTGCTGTCACCTAAATGCTCACTTGCCTCTAAGCTTAAAATGAATAGGAAAAAGAATACAGCTTTATCAACTGCTACATTTTTGCATTCTGCTTTAAAACTGGCCCTAAAATTTCAGTGACGATATATGGGTACTGAGGATCCATTCTAATCACAGAGCTCAGGAACTTGCAGTTTGTTCTGGAGATCTCCAGCATTCACCTTAACATCATCCTTCTCTTCCTCCTCCTCCTGCTGTTTCTTCTTATTACTACTGCCAACAGAAAAGCCTCATCTCTATCATCAGCTCTGAGCTCAGATCAATTCAGGCAGTATTTTTAAGCACTGGTACCAAAATGTATTAACAATGTCCCTTAAAGAAGAAATAAAACCAGCTACGTAAACATCAAACTTTGGGCCATCAACTAGGATGATGACATATGTCCATTTCAACAGGGCTAAAATGAGCAAAGGAGTTTTACCTCTTCATCAAGCACCAAATCCCTCTAGCAGGGTTTAGATCAATAGAAAGTAACTGGAGGCTCAGGGGACAGGGAGAATATCAGTTAGCCTATACAAGAAGGCTACTGACATGTGGGAATGATAGCTCGCAGAAATGCTCTCTTGCACAGCATTGGTCAAGCCCTGCTATGTATCCTTTTACAGCAATAGAATCTATTTTATCTGTATAGAGTGATCACAAATTCCAGGGACAGCAGTAGCACATGACAGCTAAGAGAGCATCCCTTCCACTTCATTCTCTATACTGCACACAAAATCAGAGCCCAAAGAAAGCAAACACCTCAGGTAAAAAATCACCAGGAGTCTAGATATGCTTCTTTCTTTCCCCTGTAGATGCAATCAGATCATTTCCATCTGCCCAGAAGGAATCCAGAAGATGTTTCTTCTTTCATTTACTACTTGATCTACCCAAACAACTTATTCTGTCTTCTCTCCACCCTAGGCAAGTCTTTCAGTATCACAGCAATCACATCTCAGCAGGCTGGCCAAATCCATACAAAGACTGACAGCAACCTTCTCCCAGGTGATGAGTTCCTGTCTCCATCCTGTTGAATCTCAATTTTGCGATTACCCATTCAGTTCAAGCACAAAGAACTCAGGAGCAGAAGAAAGCACAGTGAACGGCAAGCTGAGTCCCGTTGTCCCGTCCCCACCCTGAGCACAGTCAGTGACAGAATAAACATCTCCCTCTGTTCCACTAACCACAAAACTCTTCTCAACATGCTGTAGGAAAAGGCCAGAAGCCAAACAAGTATACACCAGTGGAAGAGAACTGCTGAGAACAAGGTCATCCCCAGTGCCCTAGGTCCTTGAAACAGTGAGGAGTTTGTTCAGTAAACTTGGAGGTGAACAAGCCCTGCACTTGTTCCACCAGTCCCTGCCAATCTGATGCAGGAGAAAAGTTGCCAGGCTGACTGTAACTACAAAAGCAGAAGCATCTTTTGTTCTTCAGTGTGCAGCACCATCTTGCATCCTTCCAACTCACCTTGCAATTAAAGCAGCTAATGATTGAAGCTTTGCCTGAATTTGCCCTGTAGCCACTACAGGCTCCCTGCCTCCCCCATTAAAAAACAGCTAAATAAAGGGTCTCAAATTTCAGAAGAGTGGGGTTCAAACCCTGCTCCCTGAAAAAAGCTCAAACCCCAAACTAAATATATTCTGCTCCAATACAGGATTTCTGAACTGTGAGGATTCTGACCCCTCTGGTCTTCCCCAAACATGAATAGCCATAACACACTAAGACACAGTAGCAACAGTGAGAGGAACCAGCACCAAAGGTGGAGAGGACAGTCTTAGGAATTTTCTGCCCTGACTGGAAGGTTAAAAGAATATCCCTTAATCAAGAGCAACAGTGCAGATGAATAGAAATAAACAAGTCAGCCACAAACTATGGTATGGATTAAAAAGTAAAAGTAAAAAAAAATCAGGGGTAGTATGACTGAGCATATGGAAAGTTTGATTCTCTTCTGAAAGGAGGAAGGAAAAAGGAGATGTGTGGATCACTTTAACAATCCTGCCTCATTGGCATCAGCTGAGAAGATTTTGTTGAAAAGGTTCCTTGTGTCTCTCTGTTCTCCTCTCATTCTGCTACTACATGAAATTGCTTTAGGAAACCTCCTAAAGGCACTCTGCAGGCCTCAGGATTTCATCTGTCAAGCAGTACAGAAGACACACATTCCGATTATGCATTACCCGCTTTGAAAAAGTGTACAGAAAGGGGAAGGGATTTACAGTTCTCCAACAACAGTCCCAGAAAACAAGACTTAATCAAGCAGTTTTGTACCCAGCCTGGCTCTGGCAAAGCAAGCAGATATATTTATATTTCAGTCTCTACATGAGGCAAAGTTCTTTTCCACTGGCAAAGGCTAAAGTTCAGAAAAAGCTGGAACAGGGCACTGGGTGTTTCACTTAGCAGTTTTCAAAACATTTGCTGCTGCAAGTAATTAAATTTAATGAAGATGTTGACATACCATGTACTGGGAAACTCAAAAAATCTTCTAGTTCTGACCCTGCACGTGTTTTGTGATGTGTACTGGTATTAATGATAGATCCCGTTTCGTCTGCACAACAGTGAAAAGCATTATTGAGCTTCAAGGGCATACACAAAGTGTGCTGCTTTCTACATTTCAATAACTGGTTACCACTAAAAGGAAATGAACTTGTACAATAGCAGCATGACTGAGAAGACATCAGAAGCCACATCCAGGTCTGTCTAATCTATCACTTGCACTTTACTGTTTTGACAATTTAATAATCTTAATCAGTAACATTAAAAAACTATTATTTTGAATTACTGCACACAGTCATGATCAAACAGTTTTATGAGGCTTCAAATCTGCCAGCCATATGACTAAAGAATAGTACTTCGTTCTACAATACAGTTAGGCCAAAGGGATTATTTTCACAAAATAAAGAGTGACTCAAAAAAAGCAGTAGTACTAGCAAGAGTAATTTAGGGCAAGTATTTTACACACTTCCAAGAAGTTTTTGATGAGGATGAAGTCATAACCTGAAACAGTTTATCAATCTATTGAGTCGTTCTGCTTCATGGTCTATATGATGATAGGCTGCACTCATAGATTTCTAAGTCTACAAGAGGAAAGCAGTCTACCACCTCCACAGGCCTTGAATACAAGCAAACGTGTAACACCAGGAATTACACAAACAGTGTCTGTGGCCATGTACTTTCTCCTTAACTGATTATCATTTTGCATATAATGACTGTTGCTTCTATTCCTGTTTTCTAGTGTTCAGTCATGTAAATTTTGTGTCTTCGCTTTGCTTCCATCTCCTCCTTATTGGAAGAGACAGTAGTCTTCTTATGTTATGCCTGGACAATGGATTGTGGGATTCCATTCTCTTGCACTCAAGCCATCAGGAACAGAGCTGACCCTGCACAGCACAACAGTGGAAACCCTTATCTGTGACACATACTGGCCCACAGGATGACAGTATCATCAGTAAATCCATAAAACCCTTCTGAGCAGAGATTAACATGAATAGAAGTTCTGATTCTCATGAAGACTGTGAAAGGACATCTTGTTAAGGGATTCACTCAATCCTTCTAGCAGTTTGTGATACTTCAATTTACACCGCATTTTTACTGTATAAGTAAATTATCAAAAGTGTTCAGCCACATTTCAGTGTAAAGGGCAAATAAGTAAATCCAAACAGACAAACAAGCCAACTATACAAATGCAAATAGTCAAACACCACCATTTCTTTTTTGCAAGAAGAAAAATACCTGTAAGCTATTGGGACAGCAAAAAGAACATTTTACCACAATGGCAGCCTTATCATCTCAACAAGAGTTGGACACCACAAAACATTCAGTGCCTTTCTGATACGCAAAAGAGAGACAAGTTGCACTTGTGATTAATATTCGCTGTTTTATGTGGCTGTTTGTAAAACACCCCCCAAAAAAAGACATCATCGTCACCCCCTCAAAAAACAAGTGCTTTGAGTCTAATTATATTGGGATACACTGAAAACAGGTTCCTTACTTGCCAAGTATTGCTTAACACTCAAAGAGAAGTAGGATAAAAAAAGCAGCATTTTCCAATTATTTCTCTTACACCATTTTCCATGTAAGAAGTGCCTTCTCTGTAAGAAGGTATTCTCTGCTGACTCACAGAGACTGACACAAATACCTTACACTACTGTGCTGAGAGATGCATACATACAAGCACTGAAGTAGTTATTATGCTTTCTAACAACAATGTAGTTGCCAGTGATGGGCCCATCTAAAATGTTCAGCACCCATTCTTCTTTAACTTCACTTCCATAAAAAGGGTATCAAGCAACCAAAACATCTCCAAGATACACAGTTAAACACTTCAGATATACTTGCTGCTACTAACACAGAACTAAAAGAGACGACTCACAGAAATTTAAATATATTCACATGTTTTAATGAATAGATCAATCTAAAAGAACAAAAGACATATTCTAAGAAAGACCCCTCAGGAAACATTTTCTGCAGGGAAAAAAAAAGCATCACCAGAAGTTCCACTGGGCTGTTGTCCCAGAACAGTTCTATTCAGACATGTGCTCCCTATTACAATTCGGTACCCTTTTCCCTTTTCTCTCTTTTTACAGGGCTCGACAAGTGGCAAGGTGAGTTCTAGCTCCTCAAATCTCCCCAAGTCATCCTGCTCTATTTCCTACTCCAACTACAATATTCATCTGCAGACAAGAACAGAACTCTTCTGCAACCATTTCAATTACACTAGCCTGCTCTATACCTACCAACCTAAAAATCAAATTCATAACAATGTGACATAGCCTTTTGTCTTTCACCTCAGCCATAATTCAATTTTGCATCCCCAGTGAGTTAACTTGATCACAGCCTGTGCTGAAGGTTATTTGTACACACTAACACATGCAAAATCCAACTACGCTACATTATGTGAGCCCCACTTATAATTGGCTCCAGCTAGACATAATAGTGCCCATCAAACAAACCTGCATTTTCTATTATTGAAACCAGTCTTTTATCTAGACCTATACATCACCTGTAACTTGCACGCCTAGGCCACAGAGATGTTGATTTATTTCCTTCTAAAACCCAAAAATAAGTAATGATGTTGTGAGAGCACCAATCATTAACCTGATCTATGGCCAACTTCCTAATGTAAAAAAATTACTTGAAAGAGCTTATTCCTTCCTTAAGTAAGGTTGAAAATGTTAACATGAATATTGTAACACCTGTACTCTTCTGACTAGCTCCCCAGTGGGTGGCTTCTATTATTGTCAAAGTGACTTAACCATTAACCCTGTTTAAAGATGATCAAGCTAACTGGGACAATTTCTGCCTTGGTTTCAGGCTGCAATACAGATCTAGGTAACAGAGTCAATCTGATGAAATGCTTTTGTTAACAGAGTCATAATTTTATGTATTTTTAGGAAGAGTTCCTTAAATGCTGTAAAATTATGTTCTACAGAGTTCTGTACTTGAATTTTAACTCCATTAATCATGAATTTGAGCTTCTGGGATAAGTAAAAAAAGAAAAAAAAAAAGGGAAAGAAAGAATAAATAAACCAGCCTTCCCAAATTCAAATATTGTCTCCTTCTCTATCTTTTAGCACACTACTGCTGTTAAAAGATTGCCAACATGCAGAAAGACTAGGACAGACCCTGAAAATTATTCTTCTTAGTCAGTAATGGAACATTTTAAAAGAAAAAAAGCAATAAAAGACCAGCAAAATACATCACAAGAGGTACTGTGCTTGATGGATTAGTTAAAGCTAGCATTAGCAAAAATACAAGCTCAGTTAGTAAGTCTTCATTGTACTGTTCCAGACAACCCTTTGACAAAAGGTACTGTGAAAGCAGCTGGTCAAAATCTTTTTGTAAGATTCTAATTCTGACCCGAGAAATGACTTGCTGAACCACAAAAATATTATTCACGTCTCTCTTCAATAAAGCATTTCTATGCTGATTTTTTTTTTTTCTTTTAATTCCTTCCTGCCATTTTCTGAACTTATTTTTTATCTTTCACTCTTTCTCAATTCACACAGTTTCTGGTGAGAAGGGGAAGAAAGGAAGATGGGAGGCCAAAAATGCTACAAAATGATTACTGATAATATTTACCTCGCATCCTCAGTTTGCCAGTAACCTAAGCAAAACAGCAGCAACAAAAAAACCTTCAGAACGTTCCAAAGTTCAAGAAAAAAGGTATTTGTTTTCCTTCCTCTAATATGCCCTCCATCCACCTAGTGTCTTGAACATCTGCAGGTCTGAAACTCACATCTATAGTCACCTATGTTCTCCTCCTATGTCAATGCAACTCATCCAGGAAGTTTTTTTGTCCCCAAAGACTAGCTCTTTTCTTAATTGGCAGAAAACATCACCCCAAACATGTCTAATAAGTTACCACTTAAAAAGGCTTAAAGCTTGCTGTGATACCATGTAACACCTTTTCTATGAGCGTGCATATCCACTATTAACAGTGTTCCTTCCTTCTGCTGTGTTCCAAGTATCTTCTGCATAACCCACAGCAAAAGGAGACTAACAGCTTTCAAAGAGAGCGCGGAAAAGAAAATGGTTCTGAGTCTCCTTCCTGCAGATGCAGTTTAATATCTGAAGGCACATTTGGTGTCCCCTGTAGCAAGGACAAGAAGAATGATTACTTTTACTATCATTACAGGTTCACATTTTAAGATTAATCATGTGGTTTCACTGAAGTACTCTACTAACAAGATAAAGGGGTGTTTTTCAGGAGCATGGAGGGAATTAGATGATCCCTTTCCCACTGGCTATCAATAGAAATTCTGCCTTTGAAAATTTTCTACAATTTAAATCTCTGCTAAGAAGCAAAGCCAGCACTGACATACTTCAAAGTCAACTGGTGACAGGACAAGTTGACAAGTAGTATGAACTGGTGAGGATCTAAAGCAGGTCACTTCCTACAATACCATGTTTACTCTTGTCTTTGATGCAACTTCTCTATTTTCTTGATGATCAAATGAATCTGCTCTTTGGGCAATCTGTCTGCTGTATTTTTTTTTGCAATAAAAGTATTAAGTGGCACCTTAGACAATTAAAATTCTTGTTTTGAGGCACCTCTTACCATTAGAGTCCTCCACTTCTTCAGCTGGAGTGTGGTTCTTGGAGGTGTGATGGGCGTGTGAGGCTGCAAGGTTGACAATGCGGGGTCTTGGTAGGGTCAGTGCTTTCCCATGCACTTTCAAGGAGTGCTCTTTCAGCTGGCTGATTGTCATGGTGGAAAATGAGCAGGAGGAACATTTGTAGGCATGTTCACCTGGGTGAGCGAAATACAGGCAAGTCATCAGCTCACAAAAGAAACAAAATGGGGCCCCCATACTTCTCTTACTGAACTTGGCAGTGAAACTCCCATGGATTCTTCAGCAAAAGACTGATCCCAAAGAGAACAAGCTATGCGCATCTCCTTGTTGGAGCATTCTGGAGTACGTGGGTAGACACCTGCTTTGGACCCAAGCAGACATCTGCAGATCCTTGTAAAGTGACTGATGCCAAATAACAGAGACCAGACTCTAAGCATGCCTGTGTTGCGTGGTATGAGAAGAAAACAGACTCTGGGATGAAAATGGAGTCACTTGGCTATAGCACTTCCAAATTTCTTTGGGAGCATAGCAACTAGAGGGGGTGAAGTCATCAGTTTCTGCATGCAGCACATCCAACGTCATTATTAATGAAGCAAGAAGGACACTCCAAAATGCTAACAAAGGTCCCTATGAAAAAATAAAAAAAAGCGGGGGGAAGGGGTGTCGGAATTTACATTTGGGAAGGTCGCATTTTCCTAATGAAAAACCTGACATTAAGCAGCAGTAATCTTAGCAGTAATCTTCAAAGAACTGGTAATCAGGTCAAGGTTGGTTTACTACAAGGAGTAAACATGGTAATACCAAGAACAGTGCATATCTGTGAAGCTATGTGAAAGTGTGTTATGAAAAAGCACTAAAAGAAGTGAAAGAACAGAAGTAATGAACAGTAGTGAACTTAATTTTGAATACACTCCAAGCCAGAGACAGCAAACAAGAGGAAACAAATCCTGAGACAAGATTTGTTTTGCGTTAAGCATGGAGGCAATTGGAACACCAAGTGAAACTGTCCCAACACAAACAATGTGATATTATACAGGTGCCAAGTTATTGTTTTGGAAGTTCCACTTCCATGTACAAGAGTAACACTGACCACGTATGAGTTGTACATAAAGTGCCAAAACTAATACAGGAGTGAAATATTCATGAGTAGTAACAGAAGAACAAGAGTTCTGGTAATGAATGAAGCAGAACATGTTTTCCATCTCTCAACACATTCAACAAACAAGTTTCTCAAACAGCATTGTTTTCAGCACTGGAAATAAGTGAACAAAAAGAGAATGTGAAAATACATGTATTGCAGCAAGTCAGAGTAAGCACACCTGAAAAGATCAGCAACCTAATAGCAGTCCTTCATAAAAATAACTCCCGCTCCTTCTTCCAAAAAAGCTATGCTAATCATGGAGACAAAATACCATCTCCTAAAAGCCTTCTTTTGGTACAGCTGAAAAAGTACAGGTCATTCAATCTGAAATGATGAAACAAGAGATTCCCCCATGTCCTTTCAATGGCATTCCTCAGCTGCATATCGGTTATATATTAACTTTTTACAAATAGAAACAAAACATTTTTTGTATATAACATAAACCAAGTTGCTCAATGGATCAGGATAACATAAGGACAAAAGAAACTTCAAAGTATAAGATACTGTGAGATACTGATATAGACCTTCATAGTTTGTCCATACAAGAGAGTCCTGTATGACAGTAGGCACCAACCGTTAATTTTAAAGCACCACAAGACATTAGAACAAATAGAGGATGTTTACATATTAAGCAGTCTAGACACAACTAATAAATATACCCACTATTCAGCCATATCAGTTTAGGTGGACATCGGCATGAAAGGATGTGTTTGATTGCAGAAGAAATGCTACAGTTTGGCTTTACAGAAGCCTTCTCCACTTCTTTGACTGCTAGTTTTGGATTTTATAGAATGGTTAATATGCATACATACAAACAAATCTAAAAACTGTATGTAGTGTGTCTCAACACCCAAAATGCACTCCAAGCATTATGTTCCAGATTACACAGAAACAGAGCAGGGCTCTGTCTTACAGTCATCCATTTGTGCAGGCAGGGTATCCAGTGTCATTACTAATGAAGCAAGGACACTAGAAAATCCTAACAAAAGACCTTCAAAAAATATAATTTAAAAAACAAAAGGTAAAAAAATCAGATTAAAACAACAGATAGCCCATTTAGAGATGCTGTAAACTCTTCTGCTCCATGCCAAAGGAGATGGCACATACTTGATGAAAAACAAATGCCAGAAACACTGAGTAGTACCAGCTGTTAGGCAAGAATGCATTTTATAGTGTACTGAATTTTCATAAATCCCCAGAAAATAAGGGAAAGGCAGACTGAGTAAGGTACTTCAGGATTCTGGATTTTCCTGAATTTTAAAAATCTCCAGGAGACTTCAGAAAAATTCTGCTTCTAAATAAGCTGATAATTAGATGATTGACAAGAGACCAAAAATTGGTCACAAAAGAGAGGTTCAGAGAATCACTGTGTTATTGAAAAACTGGGGAGTCTGAGGGAAAGTCTTCATAACATATTTATTCAGTAGTATATATTTCTGAAGGATTGATTCAAAACACAACAAAACAAAGCTTTGCCTGAAAAACATACAAGCAACTTGTCTGTGATGTGAAATGGTAGTAATGGACTGAGACAGAAACAGGCCATAAGCCTTCGGAAACCTTGTTACACAAGTAATTGTGCAAGCACTATCTAGAAAACCATTAAACTGTGCTCTTGCACATTGAGAAACATGGTCCTTTGAGGCATGTCCACTAACCAAGTTCAAGAGCATGAATTCATAATAAATAAATCAAAGACTTACATGAAGAGGAGTGTGAAGTAAATATTAGTTGCATGATAACTTTAACTTTAAAATTCTGGAAGGTTCAAACAAGGTAACACAAAGTAGCCCCACTGCACATTAGCATAAAGAAAACATTATCTTATGTTTGGCAAAGATAAAGAACCATGTCACCTCTGTACAGGATGTGGAACTGTAAACTGGAACCGCTGCATACAGTTGCATTTCCTAGAAGGGACAGAATGCCATGACCCCCAATACAACAGGAGATTGGCAAAAATTAAGCTAATCCACAATACCCACCTAAGTACAGAAAAGGGTCCTGGCACAATCTCTGTGAAATCTGAAATCAATACAGGAAAAAAAGTACAAGCGACCATCAATCCCTCCTACATTTTTGTAGATGAAAAGTGCCTTTGGATCAATGGTGACAATTACTTTTCTTCTTTTTTTTTTTTTCCCCAGCAGACAGACATAAATTCTCCTGCCTTTTCTCCCCATTTGCCCACCTTCCTCCTCCACCCCAACCTGAGTATATGACAAAGTGTAAACAAATAATAAAGACAGGAACATACATCTAGCCCTTTTGTCATCTGTTCCAGGAGTTTCTCCGTGCAACATTTTAACAACTGGGCTTGTTTTCAGGTGTTTAGATTGGTCAATATTCTGTTATTTGCATCAGAGTGCATGTTTGGACTGTGGTTTGAGGGTTGATTTTTTTGTCCTTTTAACCACAAAGATGCAACTGTGTCAGCTGCATCTTTGTGGAGCCAGTGACTCAATCTTCTGATAACCTTTCAACGCGTGATGCACGATGGTGCCAAGAGTCTAAGGCCATGGAATAAAGCTGAGGAAGTTCTGAGTTTTGAACTTCTTAATTATCAAAGGTGCAACACTTTGAGATGATCTATCCTGTATGACACATCAGCTTTCTGTTTCCTGTTTAGCAGAAGTGTGTCTATTTGTCTTGCAATACAGAGATTTGCAAGACAAATTTCCATGTACGATAATGGAATCATGCCATTCTCTGTCTGCTCCAGACAGACCTGATGCCCAAAGTTTGCAGTGTTTGATTTTAACATGAAAGCTAGCATAAAACTCCACCAAAACCAAGGTGTAATACACAGTCCTTTCCCCAGAGTTGCCTAAAGCACAAACATAAAAACAAACATAGTGGAGCAAAACTCACTACCAATCTGTTAAAACACCAACGGTATAAGCGGACTGATTAAATTCTTTTGGAAACAAGCCGAAATAATAATAAGAAAAAACCCACATTAACAGAAAATAGAAAAATTAAGTTCTTGAAGTACTCATCACTGTTATAAATTCTTGTCCTTCCAAAAACATTATCCAAACTGCCACTGATTCCAACAGATGTGTAGGCTGGCCAATACTGACTTGACTTTGGAAAGCTTACCCAACTTTGGTGACAAAACACGTGGCTCAAATCAGCATCTCTGATCAGCAACAAGAATACATGGGCCATTTCAGCTGCTGCTCTGCAAAACTGAGAGATAAAACTTACCAGCATGAGCCTTGAGTATATGAGTTTTCAGGCGGCTATTGTAAGATGACTTGAATGGGCACAATTTGCAACGGAACGGCTTATGGTGTCCATGATGGGTCTGCATATGACGATCCAGACTTGAAAAGAGAAACACAGAAGAGGGGAAACAGAAAAGAGTAAATAATTTCAACTATTCCTTCAGATGCACAGTAAAACACTTAACAGCAGTAATAAATTAAATAAAAGGCAGGCCAGAGTCAACTATCATTTCTCATACTCTCTCTTAAAATTCAATAGGTCTGCTTATAGAATAAAGCAGAATCTAATCTGAAGAAAAGGAGCAGAGCTGACACCAATTCTGTTATACATAAAGCAAGCCACTTAAACTTATAGCACTAGATTAGTATAAATTAAATTGTACTTGATCCAGACTCGAAGGACCAGTTGAAGAAACAAGAAACAGATGAGAACAGTAAAAATGTCATTACAGAATTTTCTCCTGGTAAACATTTTTGTAAAAATATGTCCCCTTTTGTTCTGTTGATGGGGGGAAGAATATTTTTGACCAGCTTTAGTGAGGAAGCCTTCTTTGGGTTACAGCAGCAAAAGCAGATTAGAGATCATGCTCTGGGGAGGGTGCCAGCAGGCTGCAGTTGATGAGTTCCAGGATTAAAAGGTAGCAGAGTTTCAACAGAGGCAACAGTGTGGGAGATTCTGCATGGATCTCAACAGAGATGAAGAGGTGGCAAAGGCCAGCCTCCACTTTCTTCAGGGAAAATGGAAGCTACAGACAGCCTGAATAATGGGGGGTGATCAGAACCTGCTCTCTCTCCACAGTTTCTTGTAACAGCTCAGTAAAGTTCAGAAGGGAAAAAAAGATGTTTTCCAAATTTTCTAACAGAAAACCAAATTCATTCTGAGTGAGTCCTGCAGAGCTCTGCTGTTCCTACACTGTGGCTGACAGCCATGAATTCAGAGTCTCCAGGTGGCAGGCAGGTAGTTGTAAACATTTCCAGCAGAGCCTCTTCTTTGAGATCTAGTCTTAGTTTGAGTCATCTTGTGCATGGCGATGGAACAAAAGCAGGAGAGTTACAGCACAGTGGACGAGTGGCAGTTTGCCAAAACAACCCCCCACCTGACACCTTAATTCTAGATGTATTTCATGCATATTTCCTTTTATTTTCCCTAAATTGTCTTGTTTCTTTTTTACTGAATATCAACACGTAGATCAAGTGGCAGTTGTTCCAGCCCTCTCACACTACACAAGATAGTCATGGGATCTTTAGTTCCACACTGACAAGAGTCTGAGCCAGAAAATACTTGTTTATGAGAGCTGACACTGAAGTCTGTGTACTGAAAGATCTGATGACAAAAAAATAATAAAAAATTATTTTGCCACTTCTCACAGGACCACTTCATACAAATACAATTTAATAGAAATCTGGGATGGAGTTTGTGGCAAGATCAGACGTAAAGCTTTCTGAGATATATGAGATAAGAAGTCTCCTAAATAAGACACTGAACACTTGCAGTGAATACTTCAGAGAACAAAACCTCTTTTAAATAGCTGAAAAAGCATGAGCTTACTTAAGAATTAAAGCAGACTTCCAAAGATGTATATAATACATATCAAGTTATTCTAAATATATACCTTAAGGTATTCTACACAATAATAATTAAAACTATATTCACATCCACATACTTTGTAAGAAAAATTCTTCCAAAGGCAGATTTTAAAGTCTTGGTCAGATCTGGGAGAACAGTAAGCTACTTAAACATTTGATTTGGTTTCTTTCAGACTTCACTTCCCAAAAGAGTAACTGCATCAGACACAAATATAAGATATAAAGCAGACAATTTCAACAACAGTAACAATACCTATTATCAAGCTAAGTGATACTTCTAGAGTTCTTCCCTGCAATCCACCAGTTTCTGACTTACCTACCTGTAAGACATGACTTTATTCACTTTCTAAGTAGGAAATACAGTGACTAGCGACCAAACTGAATGCAAGTTTGATGTTGGAAGCATTTACTAGGCAAGTAGAAGGTATTGTAAGCTATGTGAGGTAGGGACATCCTCCACTGTGAGACGTGCCAAAGCAGGATGGGATACTCCCAGTAGTGCCAAGTCTTTCTCTAGTCCCTTTCTTACTGTTGGCTGTTCAACCCCATGGTCCTTTTCAACAAGGCAGACCAAACTGTGGCATCAACTTGCAATGATGCTACAAAAACCAGTAGGAATCTTACTTTTTAACATAAGGCAAATGCTTTTTAAAATTCAAAAAATGCTTTTTATCATGCTTTCTCTCCCACATGCCTTTGACTGCAATCCAGTGACATCTTCACCAAATTTAAGAGCGCTACGGACAGTGCTATGAATGCCTACATCAAATGAGCACCTGGATCTCTCTTTTCTTAAAACAGTAAAAAAGATGCTCTCTCCCCATAAAATTAGAGAAAACATATACCTGTGAGTCAGTCCAAGATGCTAATAGAAAATTTGCCACAAACTCCATTTGGGGGGAGGTATGCCATATATATGATTATGATTTCAATAATTTTTAACGCTACCTTGCTTAAGGCAAAGCCAGTCTTGAGGAAATGAACCACAAAAAAGGTGACCATTAATGATGATTATGTATTTTCCATGTGCTATATCAGACAAGGAAACAGGCTTAAGAAGTCATTAGTATACCGCACTGCTGTGAACTTGAAATATTTGTAATTGAAATTGCACACCATAATTAAGAAATTTTTGTAAAAAATCTAATTTTAAGGTAAGTTTATGACAGTTACTTAATATTAGAAATGAAAACTCAATCATCAAAGAGTTACAGTAGTTATAAACAAGGTCATTATGTGCAGCAGAAGTTCCTTAAACATGAAAGATTAACAAGGAAAATACTTTCCTCTTCTTCTTAAAAACTTATTAACTCTCATATTTGACAAGGTTGCATAAGTGGTGGGCTTCACTGTTTGCCTACTGAAAGAAGTCTTACTGTTTTGCTCGGATGCTTTTACCCTACATGCAAAAAAAAAATGGCTTAAATAAATTCAAGAAGATACAAAGATGCAACCTTTTATAAATAGCCACTCATTATGGCCAAAGATTTTGCAGCATGGAAAATACCTAAATGCTGAGAAAAGTGTTGCTCAAGATCAAGTTGATTGCTCTCTTCTTCAGTGTCAACCTACAAAACAGCAGTGCTAGTTTGTACTTCTTTTGAAAACAAAATTAAAAGCAACTTACTTGTGCCTGAAAGCAGAGACAAAGGAGCAATACTGGCAGCTGTACTTGTCTTCCCGGGTAAACATGGCCAGAGCCAAGTGACTCCTCTCGTGAGATCGCAGACCCTGCATAGACATCAAAACCCGGTCACACTGGCTGCAGTGGTAGCCCCCAGGCCTGGTTTCATCGTCCAAGGATGCTCCAAATTCAGCTTCTGTAAATTCCATAATGCCAGGGTCTTTGGCTCCCTCAAAACCCTCCATCAAAGTTGTGTTTGAAGAATCTTCAGCTTCCTGCTAAAAAACACATACCCCCCCAAAGCCATCAATTCTTTCTCCCTTCTGCCTCTCAGTCTTTCCCAGGTGTTCATTATAATGCCTAGGCTTCCCACTGCGTTATTTTTCTAAGTATATCCCTACACAAACTCCACATCAATGGCTTTCTAGAAAAAAAAGGCTTACTTCTGGGAGAAAAAAATGTTATTACAACTATTATATACATACATGCATACATAAAAAAATAAATCTCACTCCTTCATAAATTTGAGTTAGATAATGAAAAAATACAAGAAACTGAACCAGCTTTCAATAGTCCTGATATGAATCTTCTAAACTTGAACAAATAACAATTAGAAAGATATAGAGCAAGTTCATTTTAGTTTATTTTGCTCTAGCTTACAGTGTTGCTACTCTGCAGACTAGTACTATAGTCTAGTTTATAGTAGACTTTGTCCATCAGTGTCAAACAATAAAAAAGTCAGTACTCTAAGACACTAGTTTCTCTTTAAAAATAAAAAGCAAACAGAACAAGTCTGTTTTTTTTGTTTTTACTAACTTTCCTTTCTCTTTTCTAACCTGAGCATCCATTTTTGCAGCGACTTCAACAGCCTACAAGAGTATTTCCATCATACTCTTTTGGCCATGGATTTGAGCTTTTGTTCCCTACTGCAAAACTTCCATTTATTCAAAAGAATGCACTGACTCTATGTAAAACTTGCTTGAGAAGCAAGGAGAAGAGTAAATGTTCTGTTAAGAGGGAAGTGTCTGAATCTGTCAGTATACTGGGTAAGGTAAAGGAAGATCAGTGATAGGGCAATGAAAAGTTTCTCAGATAGGATAAGTTAGGTTATGAAGGACTTGGCTCCCTCACAACAAGCAGACGCTGCTGCCAAAGAAGCACCTTTAGTCAGGCAGCAAGAGTCTTTGCCAAAAGCCCATTGCAGAATGAGGAGGAATATACAGCCAGTTCTGACAGCCTTATTGCACTTTCACTACCCCTGCTAATATCCTGGAAACCAGGCTGTGGAGAATGGACTATCCTTGAGATGTCCTAGAAGTCATCTCCTTCCACAGGGAGAAAGGAACAACACATGTACATCAGACCACCTGAATAGGTCCACAGATCACCTGAGCAGGAGCACTGGCTCAGCTGACCACCAAATATTTTGTTTGGAGCCAGTGTGTAAATGTATATGCACACTTCCCCTTCTTATTAAAAAAAAAAAAAAACCAAACAAAAAAACCCCCAAAAACAAACAAAAAGAAACAAAAAAAAAAACACCACCCAAAACCAAACAAACAAAACCAAACAACAACAAAAACCCAAACAAACAAAAAAACACACAAAAAAAAAACCTCAAACAAAAAAACCCCAAGCAGCTCTTTTAGGGTTTAACTAAGCAGAAAAGTAACCCAGCATAGATGAGAGAAATAAAGAAAGCCTCCTGCTCATAAACCAAGTCTTTTGGTCATCAACGACATCTGAAAAGAATGGCTGAGAAAAAATAAGAATTAAATAGTCTTCATTCCCCTGGATCAAGAATGGAAAGAAGTTAAAACATCTTTAAATAAACCAAATGCACTTCAGAAACTTAGTGTTAGATTAAAATATCATGCTGAACTGGAATATTCAGTTCATAACCCATTCAACTTCACAAGCCCCCTCCACCGGTTTTCAACAACCCCTTTATTTTAACAGTGTAAGAAGTTGCAGTCACCTTCAGTCACCTTTTTACAATTCTTACCTTTACCGTAGCTGACACAGAAGAGACATTCCCATACTGGACATGCTTTCGGAGGTGATTACAGATGGCTCGAAGTGTTGGATGGACTTCCACACAGAATTTGCATTTGTAGCCAACCACCTTCCTCTCCTTAAGTTTTGAAACCTCTTCCAGGTGTCCAAAAGCCTGTTTGAGTACACAAGCATAAGTCACTGGACTATGCTTTGTTACCTCATTTTTAGGAACACAGGCCAGGTTTTACACCTGAAGGGAAATTACACTTAATGTACATATGTCTTGTTTTGCAGAACTGCAAAGGTTAGTTTTTGTTGACATCTTTAAATGCCTCCAGAATAAATATACAAGACATCTGTGCAATTTCTGCTTAACAGTGGTCCTCTACAAGACCGTTCATTTTGGCCTGAAACTGTGCTCTTCCATGACACCAGAACTTCCCCAACAGCTCTGCAGAGCTTTTCCACAGCAAGTATATTTCAAACTGAAGCAGAACGGGGTAAGCAGGTAAGAAAAAGAACACAATTTGGTCCTCTGCTTGTGAGACACCTGCCCAAATCTTCAGCCACCAGACAGATTCACGTCCTGTTAACACTGAGTGCTCAATCAGAGAAACAACTAAGAGAGAAGATTGAGAAGGAAACTGATGCGTTTTTCAGAAGCATGCTGAAGAGGGAGATGCTACATTTTGCAAAGAATTTGCAACAAAGTACACAGCAGCCTTGCCACAAAAGAACAAGTTAACTTGTCAGATACAGATGGCCTTCCAGAAGGCTGAGAGGAAGGAAAGAAGGTAAAGAAAATACTGAAGAAAGCGGTAGGAAGGAGCAAGTCAGAACCTAGGGAGATGTGGAGGATGGATGAGGAAATTAAAGCAGAATGTGTAATTGACTTATGGAGCTTACTGGCATGCTGAGTCATTCATTAGCCTGTGGTCATTTGGCTGTCAAAAAGAACATGCAAGCAGGCAGTAGCGGGCTCCCTGGCAGAGAGTTGGGAGCAGGGAAACAGACCAGACACACAGATCCTTACCCTTTCTTGTTTGAAATCTGCAAAAGCACCATCTGCATATTTCTGCTTGCTCAAAAGCTGCTTCCTCCTCTCCTGACGTTTGGCACGCTTCTGGAATTCCTCGTTGTGACCATTCAAGTGTGCGGTCAGCTCTGCCGTGCTGTGCAACTTCATATCACAGTGCTTGCACTGGTAGACAGGGTTCTGGGAGCGCGTGCCGCTTCCCAGTATGGTGAAGTCCCTCTTCAAATCCTTGCTGTGGTGGTCGGTGTAATGCATGCACAGCAACTCTGCAGTGCTGAAGGACAGCTTGAAACATTTTATGCACCTGAAGGGAAGCCACTCAATTTCCTGAGCCTCAGTCTCCACCTCAGGCTTTTCAAAGTCACTCCTCTCCTCAACTGGGGTTGGCTTTTCATGCTCATCGGCATAGACAGCAGTGAAGTAACCCCCCAGCTTGCTCGCGTGCTGCTTCTTAGGGAAGACACCAGGGTGACGCTTCATGTAGTGAGAGACAATACCTTTTTTGCTGAAGGACTGAAAGGAACAAAGCGAGCATTTCTTCTTCTCTACAGCCCTCCTCAGCTCCTCACTTAACTGAGGAGTGTCATCCTTGGGAGGAGATGGAATGATCACTTTATTGGGTTTGTCGCTAACCGTCCTGGAGGCTGCTAAGCAGTGAGTGTAGTAAGCATCAATGTCATGTCTTTTCTGGTAGTGTGCCGCAAGCCCTTTGCGGATAGGGTTGGTGTATGAACATAAGGCACATTTGAAGAGGTTGTTTTTGCCCTCTGGCTGTGCCCGGACATTGTTATGTTTAATGCGGTAGTGCCTAGCTATCCCCTTTCTGGTGGAACAGAAGTATTTGCAGAGCTGACACCGGAAAACTGTGTGAGACACCAAATGAGAACTAGAGAAATGAGGTCCTGACATAGATACTTCTCCAAGATCCTCAGCAGCAATTTCTGGTGAGGCCTTGATTTCAGTCACCAGGTCTGGCTCCACTGAGGCAGACACCTTTGGTGGTGACTGGGCAAAAACATCAAACTCAGGCTGATTGTGGTATTTTTCATAGTGAATTTTCAGCTTCTCTAGTGTTCCATGGGTGTAAGGGCAGAGTTTGCACCGATAAGCACCATAGCCTTGCTTGAAAATCCTACTTGTCTCTTCCACATCATTCTGAGCAATATCAGTTGACTGCTCCACATCATGCACAAAATCTTCAGCAGTGACCTTTATTGATGGATGTCGTTTCTGGTAGTGTGTGAGAACGCCATGAATACGTGTATTAATGTATGGGCAATGTCTGCATTTATATACAGCCCCTGGGTTAATGTCTATATCCTGAGCAAAGTCCGCAGCTTTCACTTTCATGCCAGGATGTTTTTTGCCATAATGTGTCAGGAGGCCATGCAAGTTATTGTACTCAGACTGGCAAACTGTACACTGATATGGAGTGGAGGAGATGGCAGGGTTCGCAGAAGCCAGCTGGACAGTTTTTTCCTGGGAAAGGCTGGGATCCTCTACACACTCTGCATCCTGATCAATTTGTGATGTTGTTATCTGGTCTTCAGCATCCATCCTGATCCCAGCTTCATCAGGCTGTGGGATGCATTTCTCTGCAGCATCTTTCTCCTTAATGATATCCAACAACACAGATTCATCTCCATTCATGGCCCAAGGGTGAAATGCTTGGTAGTGATTAGTAATGTCCCAGATGGAAGATGCTTCAAAAATGCAGTCTCTGCATTTATAGGTCTTTATCTCTGTTGGCATCACTAGAGCAGGAGGGGAAGGATCAGGACCCGCCCAGAGTTTAGTTGCCATATACGTATAGTCAACGTAATGCTCAGGATGTCTCCTTTGGTAATGCACAAGTAAACCGCTTGGCTCTGTGTGTGAATAAATGCACCATTCACAGTGATAACCAGCTTCTATCAAGCCATCCAAAAATGCCCATCTCAGAATAGATGTGACTGTGGCCTTCAGAGTCGGGTGGTCTTTCTTAATATGCTTCCTCAATGCATAGAAGTAAGGTGTTGTATAGCTACACTGCCTGCATTTGAGGGCTCTCAGCTTTGACTTGTCCCGTTCAGTGCTGGAGGTGTGAGCAGGCATGCTGCCAGGTGATTTCTTCTGGCTGCGATCACAAAGGCTTCTAATAGTGGCTGTATGCTGCCTGATCACATCTGCGTTAGCTTTGAAGTCCCGGTGCTTCTTTTGGTAATGAATGAGCACACCTTTCACTGTCCGATTTCCATAATCACAGTGTTGGCAGAAGAACATTTCATTCTCAGGAGGATTCACAGACGTCTCAGTTCCACCTCGGCTCAACTGCTGCATTGACATTGGTGGCCTTTGAATACCAGGTGGCAATTCACCAGCCCTCATCATAGCTGCAGTGGGGGGTGCCTGTCTGATATATTTGGCAGTGACCTTTATCTCTGGGTGCCTTTTCTGGTAGTGGACAAGCACCCCAACAACTGAACGGTTGCTGTATGAACAGTGTTTGCAATAGTAGAGTTCAGTAGAGAGGTCTGGGGGGGGTGGTGGTGGAGGTGGAGAACCCAAGTTGGGCAATTTTGGGGAAATAGGTGTTCCCAACTCAAAAGACATCTGAGCCAGGGCAGAGCCCCTCTCAACAGAGACTACACGCATAGTCTTCTGAATTCTGAAATATGACGCTTTTTCTTCAGGGTGCTTTTTCTGGTAATGCACCAGAACTGAATGCATGTTAGGGCTTGCAAATGAACACACGTCACAGTCATAAACAACCACACTATTGACTGAAAGTTCCTTCTGATTTTCACATTCAGGACTAAAACTCTTGGCGGCACTTTTGTTAAAACCAGCTGGCACACCAGCCCCGCGAGCCACGGGGGTGGAAGTTGCCATAGTTTTTGGAGCAGAATTCAAGATCTCTCTCAGTGTCTGAGACTCGGTGTTCAACCCTTCTTGCTGCTCAACAACATAGCTTGAAAATATCATTGCATTGTTAATTTTCACTGTGGGATGCATTCTTTGGTAATGTGGCATCAGGCTTCTAACATTCGGGCTTGTATAAGAGCAGAAGCGGCAGCGGTAGATCAGATCAGAATGATCAAAGTTCAGTACATTCATAGCTTCAGGATGATGCTCTCCATAATGCTGCTGCAGGTCTTCAAAATTTGTGTAGTCAATGTAGCACTCAAGACATCGGTATACTGCGCTGTGATCATTGGGATCCAGGATATACCTAAAGCTGAATTTAATATAGGGATGCATCCGCTGGTAGTGGGTGCTAACACTCCTGGCAGATTTGTTGCTGAAATCACAGTGTTTACAATAGTAAAGTCTGCCAGAGTCATTAAACTCTGAATTCTCATTGTTCTGATCAGTACCATATATGTTCGACTGGCTACCCAGAACAGAGGCATTAGGGCTCTGATGGTCTTTCATGCTGACAGAAGAGTAATAGTCTTCCTCGTCTTCAGATAAAGTGAGCTCAATCTCTGCTCCATTGGTGGAATTGTAGTCATGCTGCATGGTTCTAAAGTTTGCTTCCTTCTGGGAATCATTAGCCTCTCTGCCCCACATTTGTTGGGGTGCATAAGAACTGGAAACATCTATCATTGGTTCTGTTTGCTCTTCTTCTCTGTCTAACTCCACTTCTATCTCCACCTCATTGTCCTCCTCCTCTTCCTCATCATCCTCTACATTAATCACAGCATCTTCTTGCTGTTTGTTTTGGCTGATCTTGCTCTGCAGGTTGCTTGCTATTTCATCAATTCTAGTTCTCTTTTTCACTGGTGACAGATCTAAAGGGAAGTCATTTGACACTTTCCGAGGGGCTTTCGCCACAAAGTTATTTTTAGATGAGAGCCCAAGGATGGAGGTCTGGCTCTTCTTTACTGTGCTGGCAGAGGGATGAGCATCTGCCTCACTTTCTTGTGGTGTGTTTGATGGAGGCCCATCATATTTTGGCAAGTTGTCACAGAATGAATGCTTGTGCTGCTGATGAACTCTTAGGCCTTTCAAAGTCGTGGTGGAATAGTTGCACATTGTGCACTTGTATGGATGCTGTGAATGGGGCTGGGGTGATTGCTGTTGTTGCTGTTGCTGCTGTGGCTGCACTGGTTCCATCATCCCAGCTGACTTCCTGCCATTTATATTTCCACTCTCGTAAGACATTGTGCTGTCGTTCAAAGAAGAGGCGATGCTTTCAGTCTGAGAGTTCATAGTGTCCCAGTCTGACGTTGTTCCTGTGTGACATTGCTTGTGGGCACCAAGCTTTAATGAACTCTTGCAGGTGAAAGGGCATTCATCACACTTGTACACAGCTGTCTTACCAGACAGGTGGATGTTCTCAATGTGACGGGAAATGCTTCGGCGGTGCATTGTCAGGAAAGGGCAAAAAGGACACTGAAACCTGTTCATATACCTTCTAAAGGGAATTCCCTTTGTTTCCAATAGTTTATTGCCATCAGATCCCATCAGCTGCTCTGCAGACATTCCTGAGGTCTGGTGATCCATGGAGTTCAATCCATTCTCGCTGTCCATTTCATTTAGCTCTTCATCTGAGCTGGAGTCATTTAGCATACTGCTTGTTTCCAGGTCAGCAGAAGAATTTGTCATATCAGCAATTCCATAGCGGGATCTGTCAGACAAATTAACCATGCCCGAGTTGTGAGGTGACTTAGGCTTCATTTGAGGGTAAGACACAGAAGAAAACTTGGAAGATGTAGAAGAGTTGGGCCTGATAAGGGAATTGCCCACAGAGCTCCTGAAGTTTGAGACATTAGCATTCGACATCTCACGTCCTGTTGTATTCATGGACATATAATTAGAGTTTGGAGAGGCATTCTGGGCACTCTTACTCTGTACATCAGGTGCACTGGTTCCATCTTGTTGCTGCCTCAGGCTTGACAATATTTTTACCATGCTACGGTGCTTCTTCATCATGTGGTCACACCAGCGCTCCCTTCGAGGTGTCTGGTAGCTGCACCATTCACAACAAAAGTTGCCCCTAGACTTTGTCAGGGGCTTGACCATGGATTCCAAAATGCTCCGCTCCACCACCTCTGCAGGCAGCTCCTTGCAGGGTTCCTGCACTGGCACAGAAGCAGATGTTGATTCAGACACAGCAGCAGCAGCAGTAGGAGGAGTTGAAGTCTCTTTCAAGTTGTTTTTGTGATACATTTTCTGGTGTTTAATAATCCTTGCGCGCCTGGGTGACTTGTAGGTGCAGAACTGGCAACTGAAAACTTTGCCAAACCCTTCGTGCATCATGATGCTGTAATTTAGGGAACTAGCTGTTGGTGGCCCCACTGAGGCCCCCCCAGCCTGTGCTCCATGAACCTTGCGTGTGTGCTCTATGAGGAGATTTTTGGAACGGAAGTAACGCACACAGAACTTGCACTGGAAAAACTTGTTGGTTGGTTTAGGATTTGGAGCCACGTGCTGACCATAATAAGCCTGGCTCTGGCTATAGTAACTTCCAGTCCCCATCTGACTTGCTGCATTTTGCCCTAAAATGAGAATTAAGGTGTGTATGTTAATAAAGTAAACCAAATAAAAAGGCTTCTTCTCCACCCACCCTGTATGCATAAGAATGCAACCACATCCTCAATAGATAATAATCACACCAGGATTCCCTCACTTACTTATGGTGAGATCTACAGATCTGGCAATGATCATAAAAATTACTATTATGCATAATTTGTACATTATGTACAAACTGTGGTATACAGTTTGAGATAGGTAATTTCCAAAGTAATCTTCTTGGAAAAAGAATAAAATAAACCTAGTACCCTAATAAAGTTGCAAATTTTGAGGTGGTTCATGGTAATGAAGAACAACCCAAAAATATGAAAACAAAAAGCAGTATTAAGAACTACATGAAAAGCAGCTGGGAAATAAAACCATCCTCCATGCTTGCATTTATAGAAAATCCATGGTCAGAACCAACATGGCTCTGAGGCTAGACATCTGCTTTGCTGACATAGCAATAAAGATAACATGAGTTTTTCAAACTAAACTAAAACATACTGACACAAGACACATGTAAAATAGAGAGTTCGAGTTGAAATCTTAAGAGTTGAGGTCAGCCTTAGAGTTGAGACTTACCTGTTATTTCATCTGCAATTGTAAATTCATCCTTTACAGAAGAAAATTCAACCTCAGTCTGGTTGCTAGCATTCATGGAACCAGTCCTTGGCTGGCTAGGGCTTTCCTCAGAGACATCTGTTGGCTGCAGAAAGGCAGTGTGAACATCCTGAATGTGAGCTTTTAGGTCTTCATAAGATGGAGCTCGAAAATCGCAGCCATCACACTGCAGCACCTCCATGGTTCAGGGATGATCTTTTACATTAGAAAATTCTGCAAGAAAAACAGGGAAAGAAGAAAATAAGGAGACATATTCCACGCCAATGCTATCGCAACAAATCCTGAAAATAGGTAATACCAAATTTGTGATGACTCTGTGATTTCCAGAGATTCCACAAATACTGTGATGTAAAACTCAACCTTTGCTTACCATATTAAGAGACATAAATTCAGATTTACATGAAATCCTATCTAGGTAGCTCACAAGTTGTTCACTCAACTCTAGAGTCAACTTTCTGACAAGTGACTATTGATTTAATGGCCTTTGCCCTCTTGACTTTTCCATTACAAAGGATATGGTTATTGTTCAGAATTTTGTCTCTTTTAAGACCATAATACATATGCTAGAGAAAGAGCCCATTACTCCCAGTCATGCACTGAAACTCACAATCTTATGAGACCAACTCATAACCAACTCAACTTCTTGGAAGTTGCCAAGTCCTGCCTGGTTCACTACCATAGACCAAAAGCCTTTACAGGAAGAAACCTGCCTTTCTTCTTAACATCCTATCAGTCCTGATGTTGTGGAAAATCTAGACATAACTGCAAGGTGAGATGCAGCCACATGAGCCCAAGGTAGAATGCTTCACTCTGCTCTACTTCCACCAAGCTTTGTAGAGGCATCTCCAATTGTTGTTAAATGTCTACAATTTCTTTTTAGTTTATTCTGCGGAAATGACCTTAGCAGTCTGGGGGATGGAGACGGTTGGAGGAAGGAAAGGTCAGCAATAAGAACAGGAATGCTGAAAAAGTACAAAGAAAAGAGGAGTTCCAATGACTCAAGAGACATCATGACTTCCTTGATTTATCCCACAGCCTTGCATACCTTGAAGAACAATGCAATGTAAGATATGGTAACATGAAGTGTGGTGGTTCAGCTTGTGACCACTATGTGTTTATATGCTGCCAAGAATGAAAGAAGAAACAAAGCACAAGCAGGACAAAAGACTTTGACACCGCTACACTGTGCAGTATTTAGGCATGAGAGCAACCTTCCTATGTTAATACAAGAATTAGTTCTTTAAGCTTCCATTGCTGGGAAAGGATGACAAACTGAACATTCAGATGTTCAAGACAAAAGGGCAGCCTGAAACACCAACAAATTCCATGTGTTTATTGTATGTGGAGTGTGAAGCTACTTCCACAGCAAGGAGAATGCTCCAACACATGAGGGCACCGAAACGAGACAGGGTAATACATCAGGATTTTTATATGAAAGAATGCTTCTTCAGATAGCCTGCTAAAATAAACTTCTAGCAGGTCAAATTCTGGACAGTTTGAGCACAGAGGCTCTCCACATATTTACCTACATTACTTTGCGGGCTGCACTGTGTCCTTTCTCTCCCCCCACTCCCTCCCACCACCAATCAAGAAAATGAACGCTGCAGAAGCTTCTTTTCAGCTAACAAAGTTACAAGAATCGAGATACTCCAGCTTTTATGTGCAAGCACCAGACCAAATTGTGTGGAAGAGGTTGCTATCTGCTCTGGATCAAATTACAGCAGTGAGTGAAGCCCCACCCCACGTCTCCTTTAGCACAGTCCATTAGACCTGAAAACAAATTTTTCCATGGAGCAGACGACTCCTGCATTTAGAGCACTTCACAGAAAAGCAGATCATCCAGTTTTCACTACCCATCCCCCAAGCTTAGTCCTTTCTTTCCCTTAAAAAAAAGCCACAGCTCTGCTGAATGTGTTTATCACACTTTCAAGAGATATGAGCCCCTGCGTCACCGAAGCTTTAAGACTCACTAAGCTGCCCTAGTCCTCTGAGCTTTGGGAGCAGCCATTTTAGCTCAGACAACTCCTGCACTCCGAGGCTCAGAGCTTCTCGCCTGTGCACAACATGGCCTCACTCATCTCAGCTTCATCTCAAGCACACCAGCCCTTTTCTTCCCCCCCCCACCCCGCCCCTTTTCTCCTCCTCCTCCATGGGTGATGCTTGAAAAATCAGCATCCCTAGAACACACCTCCCCTTCTCCTGCATGACTTGTCCCCCAAATCATGTCCCCCTGCACTGCCCAAGCAGCGCCTTCTTTCCCTGAGCAGATCGCCTGCAACCATCTCCTAGGGTTGGTTCCCCTGTCCCATGGATGACAAATGTGATGGTTTGTTCCAGAAACAATGCATTACAGCATTAAAACACTGGTCCAAGCTGTCCTACAGACAGAGGCAACACACAGCTG
>NW_009921462.1:551-1456 GCF_000696875.1 Nestor notabilis | reverse complement strand
ACAGACACACATAGATATATAGATGCACACACAGCTTTCTATGTAGATCCATATTGGTTTAAATTGGATAACCACACTGTATGCAATCACTGCATGTATTTAGCAGCATTTACTATGATTATATATTTTTATACATACACACCATATTTGCTATAATACACATCACACCCCATATCAATAGAATTTACTAATTGAATATGGCTTTAAAATATTTATTTTTAAAGTTTTTATTGTTTTAAAGGTTTTTTTTTTTTATATGATAAATGCTGTGTATTATGCACACAATTTGTCATAATACATCCATATGCCTGCACATTCTGTGTACCTAGATGTCTGTATACTGTTGCATATACAGCTATAAATAATATAAATATATATTCATACAGCGTGCTTAACAGGCTTTAATAATCTAGGTTTATATTCATGTGTCTACAGTTACATATTTTACTGTTATAAAGGTCTGTGTTTAATATCCATTATGCATTATGCACAATGTATGTTTGTTACACCACACAGATGCATGTGCAAGTGCTTATACACATGCACACATGTGCACAGCCCTTACTCTCACTGTGTCTATTCATATAGCAATTTAACAATTGTATTTCCATACAGTATATGGAACAATTAATTTTAATAAGTTTTTAATTCTTGTAACACAAAGCTGCATATAAAGATGTGGCGTAACAATGGTGATGGGTGCACAATATCAAAGTTTCTGCGGCTCCTGGTTCAGTTGGGCTATGCCACCAGTTCGGACTCTGCAAGTCTCCTATGTTTGAGCTGCTCCACGGTGTCAGATGGTGAGGGCTGTGGTGTTGTGGGTGTCCGAGCAGTGTCATGCACATTACTGCAAGCAGGAGCCAACGCAGGGCAGACGTGTCTCGCTGGAATCCATCGGGTGG
>NW_009921462.1:0-209 GCF_000696875.1 Nestor notabilis | reverse complement strand
AATAAGTAATTTCCATGTAGTCAGGAGTTTTGTGGCGGTATCGTTGCCCTTGGTGGCTGTGTCCCACAAAACTTCTCCCATCTTAGTCCGTGTATCTATAAGGAATGCAGTCTGCGCATCTGCTGCTATGCCTTTACTTTTTAGCCATGCTAATAAAAGTTCCAAGGGGTGCTTCTCATACACAACCCCCCTTTTCTTTAAAATATGCT
>NW_009921461.1:8191-13509 GCF_000696875.1 Nestor notabilis | reverse complement strand
ACCCGCGGGTTGAGATACGAACAGTTTAATAACTAAAATAAAATCTCATACAGGGATAATAGAAAAATACCAACAATGACGATAATAATAGAAACAACAAGAGAAGACTATTCAGAAAACACAAGGACCAACAAGCCCTGAGCAGGCTACGTCCCCAGAGACACTGCAGTACTGCCAAACTCAGGCTGTTAAGCGTCCCCGCTGACAGTGCAGTACCACCAAACTCGGCCTGTAAAACCTCTGGTTGGACACAGCAATACCATGAGATTAAGGCTGTAAAACCACCACAGTGACACTGCAATACCCCCTGCGGTACTACCAAAATACTGCCCTAATACTGCTCCAGAGGAGTATTACCAACTCGTGTAAGACCTCCACAGTGACACTGCAGTACTACCAAACTCCTACCAGTACTGCAATGTCACCGAATTCCTGTCTGGAAACCACCCCATGGTCTTTGAGGTTCTACTCAGAAGCACTCAGGGCAAACATGCAACAACCACGGCTGCACCAGTGCTTGCAAAGTTAAAATAATGTGTAGTGCAATTTTATTGGCTTGAGTCAGAGCAAAACTGGGTATGCAAGTTGCTGTATGTGTGACACAAAGTCTGAAAATGCAGTTTATTGGGTACCCACGAATAGCACTGCTGCTAAGGAAGGAGGACGCAGAGCTGGGAAGCTCCATTCCTGTGCCTGAAGAACAGCGACTGACCACGGAAGGCCCCCCACAGTATGGGCCACACTGGCCCAGCTCCTACCCACCAGCTTTTCTCACCAAAGTGACAGACATCAGGGTTGCAGAGGGACTGGACTTTACAGTTCAGGCAGCGGCTCAAGCTCCCCAGAAGCAGGGGTACAGCCTCTGTGGCCACTGCTTTGCATGCCCAGCTCCATTTGTGCCCCATAGCCCAGACAGCCCTGATAACAGGGAGGTCTCATCTGGCCCCACATGTCTCAGTCCGACACCTCTAAAAGGCGAGGGTCAGAGATACTGACCTGAGTACAGGGGCTACTCCAAGCACCTCCTGCTGAGCAAACAACCACTCACTCAGCACTCCCAAGATGCCCCATGGAGCAGGATGCTCCAGCCCACACTTCAGTTACAGGCTAAATTCAGGAGGAACACACCAGTGAAGCACAGCCCACTCCAACCTGCTGGGGAACTTGCCACTCAAGTAAAATGTGTGATGTTAACATTGCTGTGATCTAACTGGTGCTTTTCAGGGGTATGGATGAAATCATTTGATGTGTGAATGTTGAGCCTTGCAGGGGAAAAGCCCATCATGTTATTTTCATAATGAGACAGACCAAAGGGTCTCCTGGCAGATTTGCATCTGATTCCAAACTGTAAGTACTGTACAGTACCATGCCAGCCCGATCCACAGGTCAGGAGGAATTCCTGGCGAGCATCCTATCAAGCAAGGTTAGATTTAAGCTCCACAGCCCTTTCTAGTGTTCATCACTTCAAGTCTCATAAGAGCATTTACTCAAAAAAGATGTGTTCTCTTCTCCTCTTCTGTAATAATAAATTATTATTACAGTTCTAAAACATTGCCCCCAGGTGCTGGGGTGAAGGTGCAGAGCCCTTTTCACCTCTGAACAAAGAAGACCCAGGGACCTCACTGTGGTTGGTGTTGCGGCTGAACCCATTCCAGCTTCTGTCTTTGTTAATAGCCAGGGTCGTGAGCTTCTGCCAGATTTAGTAATAAACAGCACATGCAAATGCATGAAAGCTATTTCAAAGCACTGTCTGATAAGCCCATATCCCTCTCGTGGTATGTGTTATTTATTGTGAACTGAGTAAAGGTGAGTTGTGTGATATGGGCGTGTCCCATGTCAGACCAAGCACAAAACACAAGTCTGAAAGGTTGAACTGCAGGTTTAGTCAGTTACTAATATTAAATATTTTTATCATGTGGCCGCAGGTTTGTCTAGAGATAGATGAGGAACGATCTATGAATGCTTGTTATGAATGCATGCTCATCTGACAAATAAGCAGATGGGGCAGACATGGCCTTGAAAACATTGAGATAAAAAAGAACTTATTAGGGTAGAATTTATTAGTGAGTCTTGTGCTCACTTCTGTGGGTGCAGGTTTCAAGCCCTGCAGCAGTATGTGAGCCCTGGGTTCGCCTGATTCCCTTGGGACCTCTGCCGTAATAAAGCCAATGAGTTGGCAGAGTCTGCACTCTCTCTGATAAAATCTGTAGTCTTATCACTGAGGGGTCATGTTCTAACAATATTATTGTTATTATCACTATTTTTAATGTAAACAGCTCTGCACTGTCTTTATACAAGACTATCAAGCCTTCCAGAAGCTGGCAGAGTTGATAACACAGCCCCAGCAGCCTCACTAGTACACGTACTCTATGAAAAGAAACTTCACAGTGAAATTAAATAACTCTTGGCCACCTCCCAAAGCTGCAGAAAGACAGGCTGAACAACTTTCGCTCAGTGTTTCAGACTGTAATGCAAGTATGAGCTGTGGCTTTTCCTCAGATAGTTTGCTTTATGTCTGAAGACAGGAACAATTGTATATTCATGGAATCAGGAATAGAATTCCAGGTTGGAAGGGACCTCAAGGATCATCTGGTCCAACCTTTCCAGGCAAAAGCACAGTCTAGACAAGATGTCCCAGCACTCTGTCCAGCTGAACTTAAATGTGTCCAGTGCTGGGGAATCCACCACTTCCCTGGGGAGATTATTCCAGTGACTGATTGTTCTTACTGTGAACATTTTTCCTCTTGTGTCCAATCAGAATCTCCCCAGGAGTAACTTGTATCCGTTACCCTCATCTTTCCCATGTGACTCCTTATAAAAATGGACTCTCCATCTTCTTTGTAACCACCCTGTAAATGCTGGAACATGGTGATAAGGTCTCCCCGGAGCCTTCTTTTCTCCAGGCTGAATAAACCCATCTCTCACAGCCTTTCCTCACACAACAGGCTTCCCAGTCCCTGGATCATCTTTGTGGCCCTTCTCTGGACCCTCTCCAGCCTGTCCAAATCTTTTCTGCAGAGCAGAGACCAAAACCGAACACAGCATTCCAGGTGGGCCCTGAGAAGAGCCAAGTAGAGTGGGATAATAACTTCTTTATTTCTGCTGGTGATGCCCTTGTTGATGTAACCCAGCATCCTGTTGGCTTTCTTAGCTGCAGCACCACACTTCACTCACAGTGAGCTGCTTGTCCACCAGAACCCCCAGGTCCCTTTCCACAGAGCTGCTCCCCAACCAGGTAGATCCCAGCCTGTGCTGCAGTCCTGGATTGAGTTTACCCAGGTGCAAGACCTTGGGTCTTGTTGAACTTCATAAGGTTCTTGTTAGCCCCCTCTTCCAGCCTATCCAGGTCTTCCTGCAGGGTGGCTCTCCCTTCCAAAGTACCCACTTCCCCACTCAGTTTGCTATCATCAGCAAACTTCATCAGGGTACACTTGATCCCAGTTCAAGATCACTTACGAAGACATTGAACAGCACTGGGCCCAGTATGGATCTCTGGGAGACCCCACTAGTGGCAGGGGGCGCGCCCTAGTGGCGGGTTGCCAGTTTAAAGAGGAGCCATTCACCACCACCCTCTGGTGCGTCCTATCAGCCACTTCCCACCACTGCACACACCACTTGTCCAGAGCGTAACACATCAGCTTCTCTGGGAGGAGGCTGTGGAGAAAAGCCTTGGAGAAATCCAGGTAGACAATGCCGACCGCTCGCCCTGCACCAGCCGAGCAGGTTCCTTTGTTGTGGAAGGCCATCGGGTTTGTCAAGCACGATTTGCCCCTCGTGAATCTGTGCTGCCTTTTCCCAATCATATGCTTCATTTGACTTGTGATGGCCCCCAGGAGGATTCATTCCAGAACTTTCCTGGAGACTGAAGTAAGACTGATGGACCTGTAATTTCCTGGATCCTCCAGGTTGACCCACTCAGAAATGATCTGGGGAAAAAGAAAAAAAAATCATATTAAGTTTTACCAGTAGCGCAAATGTCTGTGAGAATAAAACTTCTGTAGTTTTTAATCTCAATTCCTTGTTTTGTTTCAGCATGAGTGCCAGCCATGAGAGCAATAGCTACTTCTGACTTCATCCTGTGCAAATGCTCTGCTCTTTCCTGAGTCACCTGGGAATAGCCCAGATCTGACACTATGAACTGTCTGCTGAGATTTCCAGGCCAGACCGCAGATTCACTTCTTGAATGAGACAACAGTATTTTTGCATTTATTTGGTCATATGTGCACCTTCTCAAATACTACTGGGGCTATGCAATGGTTTCAGCTGCTAGGATGCTTCGAAGTTTTGTATAAATACAGTACAGAGTTAATTATGATAAAATTACTGATAAAGAACAAGATCCCAGGAGTGTGATTCCTGAATGATGGGATACTTACCCATCCCAGATTACAGCCAGCTAAAAAAGCTGGCCTTGTGCTGTTCTGGCCTGGAGAGCTCTTACAGGCAACCTTGATGTTTACTAACTAGTGATGAGTCTTGCTAGGAAAACGAGAGCATAAAGCTTATGTTTTTAACTGGAAACCGTCTGTAATGTGTGCTTTTCTGCATCCCTCTGCCAAGGGCAGTGATTGTGATTGCACGGGTTCCTGCTTTTGCCAAATCACTGGCAAAGCCCTCCTGCACGATGGTACCTGGGATGATGGCCAATTGCAGGTAGCCCATCTGAACTGAAGGATTTTCTTCAGCGTCCTTCAGAGCCTGGCCAACCTCATCTTGAGGTTACTGGGCCCAGGAGCTACAGCTGTCCTGACAAGCCAAACCATGTCAGGGAGCAAACAGAAGAAGTAGTGTGCCTGTCATCAGTGCCACTCCAGATGTCAGTGCAGCTCCTGGAAAGCTGTGGGCTGCACTGCCCAGTGGGCCCACCTGGGCAGACAGCATGTGCCAGGGACCAATGCCCCTGCCTCAGCTTTGGTTCCCTCCAGAGCATCAATTACATGCTCACTTTATCATGTGAAAACCCCACTCTGATGGGCTCAGTACAGCGTTCGCATTATTGCAGGTATTTTCAGCTGAAGAAAAACATACTAAGGTAGTAACCATCTGAAGGCCACTGGGGAAGAAGACTTCACAACCAGCTGTGCCTTGTCTGACATGTTCCACTGGCATTCAGCGAGCAAGTCTAGAGGAGGGCCATAAAGATGTTTAGAGGGCTGGAGCTCCTCTCCTATGAAGACAGGCTGAGAGTTGGGCTTGTTCAGCCTGGAGAAGACTCCGGGGAGACCTTCTAGCAGCTTTCCAGTACCTAAAGGCGGGGGTACAAGAAATCTGTAGAGGGACTTTTTGTGAGAGCAAGTAGTGATGGGACAAGAGGTAGT
>NW_009921461.1:255-8178 GCF_000696875.1 Nestor notabilis | reverse complement strand
GTGTAGATTCAGCTTTAGAAGAAAAGGTTCTTCCCTGTGAGGGTGTTTCAGGCACTGGCACAGGTTGCCCAGAGAAGTTGTGGATGAACTTGAACATCCCTGTCAGTGTTCAAGTCCAGGTTGGATGGGGCTTTGAGCAACCTGGTCTAGTGGAAGGTGTTCCTGCCCATGATAGGGGGCTTGGAACTGGATGATATTTAAGATCCTTTCCAACCCAAACCATTCTGTGATTCATCATGCCCTGCCGGCTCTGCCAGCTCTGGCCATCGTTGCAAGCCTGTGGCAGTCGAGATGCTGTACTTCATTCAAACATCACCACTAGTGATGCGGCTGGTTCGGGGCAGATAAAAGACTTGTTCAGACAAAAGGAAAAAAAAAAGTGAAAGTTGTGTCTGGCCCTGCCCTCCCCATGAAGCTCTGTGGCGCAGGGAGAGGGTGGAGACTCCCCCGGGTAACGGAGCACAGGGAACCCAGCTCACAGCTCACAACCGTCTTGCTGCAGATGTGATGACACGGGTGGGACTGCTCTGCCCTGCAAGCTGAGTGAGCCCCCGGGTCTGCCCTCCTACACACCACGCTCTTCTCATCGCTGCCTCCTGTTTGTTTTCACCACCTCTGCCACCTCCTCAGCAGCCCTGCAGCACTGACCCAGACCTGCTGCTGGTAAGTGAGTTGGTAGCAGCAGACAGATTTAATTTGCGGTAGTGACTTGCTTTCTCGTCCATGAATTGCTTATGCTGCCATCACTAAGGAATTAGATTCAACAGCCAAGGAAAACAGCAAAACACTTGCCTACATTTTCCCAGCTTTTCAAGGGAAATTAATGAAAATATGTTTTATAAATAGGGGGCAAAAGCCTCAAGGCTTAAAGTAAAACCAGTAAAAAGGTGAAAAGTTAGAATATTTTGCAGGAGCTACCATACTTGGAGTTTGCTCATGCCTGTTAATGCACTGCAGATAACACACGTGCAAATGCCTGCACACACAATGAGCTGCTTACTCAGTCTCCACTTAACACACAGGGCTCTTTTCACAGAAGGTGGGTTACAAATCCCTAGTAAATCGGTTGGCAATTAACTTACAGATTGCCTGAATCGCATTATCCTTATTTACTCAAATGGTTTTAACTGCCTACACATGTTCCTGAGGAAGAGGACTGTATGGTCCTGGGCTGGCAGTACTAGGTTGTACTGTCCTCTTTATGTGCCCACATCCATTCTCTGGCGAGTCTACACCCCTGTAAGTGCAAGTGACTAGAAAGGAATAAAGGTATGCTTACAATTTCTATGAATCTATATGTATCCAAAGCCTAAAATGCACATCTGTAGTACATATGGTACTGTTCCAACTTGCAGGCTGCAAGACTAAACTTAGTACCCATTAAAACTAAGAGAAATAATAGCTCACTTAATTGTGGTTTCTCTGACAGTTTCAAGTATTCAGAAAAATTAAACAGGCTATTTTTTTAAAGGGTTTGTGACAACTTCCTTTAGAAAACTCTGCTGAAAGCTGCCTGTGTCTCTAAAACTCTTCCTTCTTAAGTAATTTCAGTGCTTATTCTCTATGAAGTACTTTGAATAACTGCCTGGATTAAAAACAACTAAACAATTAAAATGCACTTCTGAATTTTGCCGTTGAAAAGTTTACTGCAACTCCTGTAGCATTGGTTTCGTTTTCATTTGAACTGCAAATCCTGCCAGTCCCAAAAGCTTTGCAGGGAGACTGGCAGGAATGAATGTTACTTAGCTTTCTATGCAGACTATATATCCTAAGGCATACAAATAGTTCACTGAAATTGCTTGAAAGACCCCAGATACGGTATTGCTGTGGTTAAAGTCGACTTAAGTCAATGGAACTTTGCAGTATATTTTGTTGTTGTTTGATGTTTTTGTTTAGTGTCCCCATGTCTGGAGGGAAAAATGAGACTTTGTACTTCAGAAGTCTCAGAAGAATACACAGGAAAGTGACTGTATGAGACGTTCATTTTCTGTGCACCACAACAGTGGTCAAAGTGATTTCATGACACTTTTTAAGAAAGCAATTTCATTTTGCCATTAATTACAGGTTAAATCTCAAGATCCAGTACTTTGCCTCCTGACAAATTATTCTGACGCTGAATGTCTCTGAAGAAAAAGGTTTTCTATTAGGCTTGAACTGAAATTGATGCTGGCAGTAAAAACATTTGGGAAAAAAATGAATTTGTAAAATTCCTAAAGAGTTCATAGATTTTGTATTTAGCTGATGCAAAAATAACGTATTATACCCAGAGCTGGTATCATGAGAATGTGAAACACATTAACAAATATTTCTGAATATAGCGGGCAGTGTATGTTGTCATTGAATCTTCTGCTTATTTCTGATCCGAAGTAGGTATTTGTATGCCGTTGACAATAAGTTCTAGGAAACGTCATTTAAAGAATTTTAGTTTGCAAAATTTTATTTGATTAACATTCATCATGCCTGTTTCTTTGTCCTGCACATGCTCTGAATTAAAATGTTTCATGGTAGTTTGTCACATTAAAGGTAATAAATAATTCTGTAAATAAGGCTTAAATCAATATTCTAAAAAATCCACTCCTAAAGAGTTGTTGTAGAGAGCTGACAGTTATATTAGCTGTAAAGGCACATGCCCCTGTACTACTGTGGTGAAGGTCTCCAAAAAAAGAAAAGCAAATCAAAAGCCTGACTCTAGCACACAGGTAAAATTTCTGCTGCTAGCACTTCATCTTCCCTCAGCACACTGTTAGCCAGCATCCAAATTTCCACTCTCAGAGGTTTCCATGAGTCACCCACACAAAGCCAAGGCTGCCCTGATCTTGTGGTGACAGCCCCAATAACAGGGAGAAGCTGGGCTGTGGGCCTTCCCAAGGCTTCTTCCCACCAGCATGTCCAGAACTGTGTCATTTTGTCATCCCATGGAGCTGCTGTGATGGAGTCCTTGCAACAGTTAGTTACGCTCCTTTGAGAAGAGAGATGGCTAGCACAGATTGCATAGAGCAACTGAGAAATAACCATTCAAGTTTTAAGTGGATGAGTATTCTTCAGTTTCTTTCTGCAATAAATTCTGGTAGCTCTGAAATTGTAAATTTATTTTGTAAATTGTAAAATTATTTTCAGTATTAACCCAACATCTGAAATAGATTTTTTTTTTCACTCTGATAAATGGTATATGCCCACAAATACACCTTTGCCTGAACAGGCAGCCATCAGGAGCAATAGGAAATAGACAAATCCATATCTTCCACCTACAGCATCCCACCATATTACTGCAAGCAACACAAGCTCACTGCAGCCATGAGGGTCCGTGCTGATTTACATCAGAGGTTCAGCTAGAATGAATCCAGCCTCTGCTTATAGCTGCCAGTAACCAATGCCTTCACAAGAGATAATATGGAAGAACACTATTTTTCTCTGTCAGATTTGGGCAATTGGTGGGCTCAGGCCTTCCTGAACTGGAGGTTTCTGGTTGACAGCTGTAGTAAATAGCCATTGAGAAACTGTCTGCTATGGATATGTCTAATCCTTCTTGTAACTCATTTATCTCGCTTCTGCAGTGTTCTTGGCAGGGATGTGTACAATCTAACCATAGCCCAATTAGTAAATTAAATTTAACTTCAAAGTACTGTCAGTTCTTAAGAATGACTGAAAGTTGTGTGATCCTGTATTTATGAAAATAGGTTCAGATTCTGTGCTTATTGTCTGCCAGTTGAGTTCACCCTGGCAGATTAAATCTGTTTCATTCCTACATGAAAAGTTTGTTTCCTAAAGAGCATTTCTGCAGTTTCTGTCTAAGTGCTGAGTTAGGTTTTATTGCTGATCTGTGGGGAAAAAACCCCAGAACAGCTAACAAATGAAACAAGGAAGAATTTAATTATTCTGTTGGCAATGCCAGAGGTCAGAATCTACTTTCCCCCATTTGCTCATAACTTTATATCAGCAACACTGAAACATTAAGATGAGAAAAACATCTGATAAGTAAAATACTGTTCCGGTATGTTGAGTGTTTGGTGCTTTGCTTGGCATGCTAGCAAACATCTGCTCAGCACACGGTGAGACTTCCAGCAGAAAGTTCCCGCTGCGGTTCTGAACACACATCTCTGCTTTACCAAAGCATCCTTTCAAATGCCAGTGATTGATGTCAGCCAGCTAAGCCCAGAAAGTACTAGATAAATAGCCTTAAAAAATTAACTGCCCTCCTAATAGGTAGGTAAGTCTCCTCCAGCACAAGTAGAAAATAGTGTATGCAGTTTATCAATAAGAGGCCTCCAGTCTTTAAAAGTTGCACATTTATTTGATGTTCAACTTACTTAAAATCCATTTTAGCTTAAATTAGAGCTAGACCCATTATAATTATATTTGCAATATGGTTTCTTTTCATTCTAGGAAAATTGCACCAGAATTACTGCTTACTAAACCATTAAGACCTTGTATATTTGCCAGCACAGAAGACTGCAGTTTTGACAGAAAAGACAGCCGTGGGCTAGATTAGGGATAGCATCAGGCTATCATGCTATCTGGGAGACAGATGAACCAGCCTTTACATGCAGATAGGCCTGTTGCTGAAAGTAGGGCTTCCAGGGGTTTAACTGAGCTGATTGATAGCCACAAAGGAGAGTTCAGATGTCTGTCAGGTAACCTTAGCAAACTGACAAAATAAGGGCTTGGGTTTTTATGCAATCATATATTAAACAACTTTTTTTTTTATGTCTCATTTTATTAACCACTCTCATATTAATTCAGCATGTCTGAAACCGTCTCATAATTTGCCTTCTACCTTGCTGCAAGCTAGGGTACAGGACTAATCATCCCAGAGCTCCTAGCTGCTCATCTTCCCTCTCTGTTCCCATGAACTACTGCATTACTAACATGTGCTGGAGTGACAGTTAAAGTAATTAGACTCGAGTGAGTCAACATGATATATAAAGAGAGGCCAGATCCTGCCTAAACAGCCCTGTGCCACTTAGAAAGCACAAAGAGGATAAAGGTCAGCCTGCGCAAGGGGATGCCCCTGCAGTGCAGGTCATGGCTCATTGGCAGGAGCCTGGCTGACAGGGAAGATGAGCTAACTTTAATTGTTCTACAACTACCTTCTAGTTATTAGATGGAAAGGAAATCCAAGGAAGAGAGTTACTTGGTAGCCGTGTCAGTTTCCATGTTCCCACACTGTTGGCAAAATTATTTTGATTAAAAAATAACCAAAAAATTTTAGATTTTGTTACCATTGCTCAGGAGGGCTAGAGGTTGGAGGAGCATCTTTACTTTCAAACCACCTTTTTAAGGAGTATCTAACAGGCAAACATTAAGCACATTCAAAACTAGAAAGAAGGCTGACGAAGTGGACAGATAGAAGGTCATTTTGGACCTCAATAATTTTGAGCCAGTTTTTCAGTAAGTCACTTGTTGCACCTGTGGTTTCCAACAAGAATGCAGTTTCTGTACAGTCCTCTCTGCCAGGAGCAGCCCTCCAGAAGGAGCATAATGTCATGCTAGTGCCTGCTGTGAGAGGTATCTACTTCCACATCCCAGGAGAATAGATGCAGTTGGTACCCATGGTCAGATGCTGCTGCAGTGGGGTCCTGGGTGGAAGGGAGGGGTGGGTGTCAGTGAGAAAGGACCTGGGGTTGCTCTATGCTGGACACAGCTGCCTCCAGCTGGGACCAGCAGACTTGCCACTGGCCAAAACAAAGTATGTCAGCGGTGCTGGTAATGCCTCTCTGAAAAACTGTTTAAGAAAGGGTAAAAGGTGCTGTGCAGCAGCTGTGAGAGAGGAGTGAGAAAATGTGGGAGAAACAGCCCTGCAGACACCAAGGCTAGTGAAGAAGTAGAGGGAGGAGATGCTCCAGGCACTGAGGCAGTGATTCACCTCAAGAGGGCAGCTGGGTGGACATCAAGGTCAACCCATCACGACAGATCGTCAGGATGGAGGGAGAGTCTTCTATCTCCCTAATACTGCATGGGGAGTGAAGCAATATGGCAGACCCAGCTTCTCATCAGCTCTGTGAAATCTCCAGGTCTGAGCCCACAGGATGCAAGCTTCATGTCTGAAGGAGAAAGACATAGATGGACATCTGCAAGTCCCAAAGTAGGTCCAGTGAGGAACACTGGACCCACCAGACACATCTTTCCTCTCTGTACCTAATTGAATCTTCCCCTTTCCCGTTTTTTCATTTTTAGAGGAAGGATGGCAGAAGGCCAGCCACACTTAAGTATTCAGATGTCAGACTCAAACACAAATGGCACCCCCAGCAGAAAGCAGTCCTCTGCAGACTTAGCTGGCAGGGGAGGAAGCGTACTCACTTTCCACAACATCTCCTACCACGTGAAGATGAAGACTGGGTTCCTGTGTAATCAAAAAACAGCTGATAAAGAAGTTTTGAGAGATGTCAAGTAGGTATTTAAACATCTCCTTAGAGCATGTTTATGTTGTTTTTCTGTCCGGACAGTTGGATCTACTCAAGTCACTGAGCCACTAAGTCCAATATACAGAATTTGATCAAGACTTAGAAAAAATATGTGCATGTATGGTTGTTTTGTGTTTGCTATCAACCCTTCTTAAGCTTCCCGATGGGCCCTAGTGGTTCTCAGTCATTAGACTTGTACAATAGTACTAGTCTGTACAATAGAGACCTCACACTGCTGGCACCAGGGAGGGACAGCCTTCCTGGCTCCTAATCATCATGGGGACACACAAGCCAACTGTGGTTGTTTTACACTACTTGGCAAGTCTCCCACTGTGCTGTGGTGTTCAGCTGAGATACCAACAGCCTGTCCTTAATACTTACAACTCTTTTGCTAAGGTAGCCTTTGGGAAGGTTAATTTTGGGGGTTTTAACTTAAAGTGTTTAGTACAGTAATATAAATGAGGGTTAGGTTAACTTTAAGAGATGTAAAGTTTTCTCCCATCCCCAACATTGAGCACTACTGCAGATAAGGAATCACATCGTTATGGCCTTTGTTCAATAATTTATGCATAAACTTTACTCATTCACAGTTCAGTAGTTAAGCTAAGTGGCAAGTACTCATACAGCATGCCATTCCAAGGCACACATGACTTTCAGCTCCCTAACTCCAGTCTCTATCATTACTCTTCACTATTTCGTGTAGCTCTGTCTGTCCAACTCTTTGCCCATGCAATTTCCACACCATCTAAACACAAGATCTTAAAATCTTTCCTACTTTCTTCAAGAGCCATAAGTTACGGTAACTCTATTGATTGACATTGGTCATTTGCAACAATGTGAGCAGAGGCTCATTTTGTGGCTTATTGTAAAAGACCAATGTTAAACACACATTATGCTTTTCCCTTTTAGAAAATGCACCATCTGCATTTATTTTGTTACATATTGTTATTTTGTTTTAAAATCACGTATAACATAACGTATGTATATTGTATATGCTTCTTAACCTGTGGAACCATAAATTTCCACAATAAGAAATTGAAGGCAACAAATACGGGAAGGAACAAATATGCGTCAGGAAGAGCAAAAGGAACAGCTGTACTGGGCCAGGTCCCCAGCCAAGTACTTAGATTGCTGATTGCAACCGATACCAGAGTGCAGGTCAAGATAAACCTAGTATCATAACAAACAGGCTGGTATTTGTATGTGCAGTGTGATTCTTGTGTACACCAGAGTTTGTTGAACATGCATTTTAGGGGCTAGTCAGGAAAAATAGCAGTGATGCTTTCATGTTCTCCATTGTCCTGGCTGTGGCTGGCATAACTAATTTTCTGCCTAACAGCTGGTGCAGTGCTGTATTTTGGGTTTACTGTAAGAGAATAATGCTGATAACACACCGATGTTTCAGTTGTTGCTCAGTAGTGCTTACCCTGATCAAGGACTTTTCAGTCTCTCATGCTCTGCCAGCGAGGAGGGGCCAGTGAGGCACAAGAAGCCAGGATGGAACAGACACAGGACACCTGAT
>NW_009921461.1:0-224 GCF_000696875.1 Nestor notabilis | reverse complement strand
ACAAAACTAGCCAAAGGGGTATTCCATACCATAGAACATCATGTTCAGTGGATAAACTGGGGGGAGCCAATGATCGCTGCTCAGGGCTGCACTGGGCACTGGTCAGTGTGTGGTGAACAATTGTGTTGTGCATCACTTGTTTTTCTTCAGTTTTATTCCTCCCTTTCCCTTTTCATTACTATTCATATTATTATTATTTTTTATTTTTGTCATTATTAATAAAA
>NW_009921460.1:4545-9352 GCF_000696875.1 Nestor notabilis | reverse complement strand
CTTGTAGGCTTTCGAAGGAAAATTACACCTCCCGGGAGCCACGCTGTGCAAATCCTCAAGAGAAGCGAGTGATGTTCAGAAGGTGGCAGTCCGCTCCGGCAGATGCTGGTCCGCATGAGCAGCTTTACGTTGGTCAGGTTACCTGTATATTTGCGTACCGAATACTCTATCAGCTGAATGGTAGGCATCACTTTGAGAGCACTAAAATGCCAACTTTATTCGTAGCCTCACTTCATTTGAGACTTCTTACTGTTACGACCTTTGTCAGCACCCTTAGACCTTGCGCTGCCAAAACTCCCAGCCGAGACAGGAGTCTCTGAACAGGCCTCTGTTAGCAGAGTCTTCTCACTGGAGTGCAGCGCAGACAAGCGAGTGGTGCATGTTTGTTCATGAATTCTGCGCTACTGCACTGAATTCTGCCCTACATGCTTCTGCCTGGCAACTTAAAGGTCCCAAGTGTTCAGCTTTTTTAAAAACCAAAGCCCAGTGTAAAATGCTGTAGCCTATTTCGAATGTGCGATTTTTACTTTCTGATAACAGTTTTTGGTTCATGTTGAATCTGTGGAAAAAAAAGTGGAAAATGACAGCTTTTTTTAATGGGTTAAAAGGTTTCTAGTAGATGACTAAAATCTGTAAGTCAATAGGTAACAAATTGCAACTGTTAGTTTTGCCAATGACAGTGGGATCCAGAGATCCTATGACAGTGAAATCCTGGATGACTGTGGGAAATTTTCAGGTAATAACATGGTTGCCTTGGTACTGTATTTTCGCAGAAAGGGCATACAATGAAAGTTGCTGTTTACCAACCATACCTGTGCTTCCTGTACAGTAACTGATAGGGACAAGAAGATCTGTAGAAATACAATATATCATTCTTGGCTTGCTGGCTGGGTCTCAAGCACCTGCTGGTACCTCTTTGCCACTATTGCTACTCATGCAAGCCGGAATTAGATAGGCACAGGTTATATACACTTGCCACATTTATACTTGACTTTACTGCACACCTATGCAGAAACATAAAAATGTAAAGCAGAAAATATTGTTGTGTCAGTTTTGTGTCTGGAACTGACAAAAAAGATGCATACTGCTAATTAACAGCAGTTGATACCAACTCTGTCACCAGAGTTAGTACTGTTATCTGCGGGCTGTCTAAAATCCTTTCAGCATCCATGATAGGGACTGTGGGCTTTATTTAAGAATAGTCTGTATCAGTGATAACATCATGGGTTTATTGAGTAGCTTGGGAAGGGATTTTAAAAGGAGAACTCTCCTGTCTGAGGAAGCAAGAGTTAATGAAAGCTGAGGTGCAGTGGGTTTTTCTGCTTTGCAAGGTGAGACAGTAGAAGCTGAAACCCTAAGAAAAGGATTGAATAAGGAAGATAACCACACCCAGCTAGTGTAGAGATGCCGGCTACTAAATCTGCTCACTGTTAGACAGAAGTAGCAAGTAAGATTTAAAGCAAAAAGAAAACAGAAGGTAATAACCACCTTAATCAAAGACCAGAAGGTGGGGAAGGGAGAGGGAAGAACTCGGGAGGAATACATGCTCCAAGGGAAAATTGCACTAATGGGTATGGCAGTGAGATCTTGGTCCTTAGGTCCCAAGGCTAGCTTTGAGATCTGTTAAGAGGCAGCATCCAGAGTGTTGATGCTTATCTCAGCCCTCCTCTGACAGCCTAGATGTATCTTACAGATCTGTAAGGGACATACAACAGTCCCTCTTGGTTCCTAAGTGTAAAATAGAACTGTATTGTTTTCTCTTGGTAACCTTGTTTTCAATCTTTTAATTTTAGAGATGATTTTGAGTACATCTACAAAAAAATATTTGTTGCTTAGGTTAGTGGTGGTGAAAGTATACTGGCTGGGGCTGAAAAATATATGTATGTAGTTGCAGTAAATCAAAATCATGCACTACAAGAATGAATGTGAGACCATGAGCTGATGTATCTTTAACAAATACGGAGATTAGAAGAGGTCTTTTGTCAAACCTCAAAAACCTGCATTTGGACAGTTATTGCCAAGTATGGGAATTCCCCTTTGGAAGGAGTGTCTTTTCTGCAAAATATGTCTCACAAATCCCTGATCCATGACGGTCAGTAATTCTTCCTTGCACAACTAAGGAGGCGTGGGAGAAGAGGAGGAAGTTACTGCTAGCAAGAAAAATAATAAATGCCTGAAAGCTTGGGTAGGAGTGAACAGTTGACTTTCAATAGAGGAGTTCTACAGGGATCAGTTCAAGTGTCTGTGCTGCTCAACATGGTCAGAAATAAAGGGGTTTAATAGTGATATTTTCTGGTCTTATTAAATTATTAAGGGTTTTAAAAACAGTGTTGCCTATAAAGAATTGCAGAAAGATCTGATTGGACTGATAGGGCATTTAAATGGGAGATGAAATTCAGTTTAGATAAATAAAATGGGGGTGGAGGAGAAACTATGTAGTGGTTTTCTTTTCCTAGTATATCCTGTAGTGAGGTTAAGACAGACATCTATGGAGATACATGTGGCGTGGATGGAACACAGTTTTCTTTGATGCAAGCTCCACAGGGCATCTGACAAAGCTAGCAAGTCAAAAACGAGACATACGTAAGGCTGTTTCAGCACACTGTGTAGTTACATGGTGGAACTCCTCACTAGTGGATGCTACGTGCACTGAAGTTTGCATGTGTTTAATGGGCAACTAGGCAAGTTTACATTCAGGAAATCCATTAAGACTGATTAAACATGAAGATACTAACTTCTGAACTGTAAATTGTTGAATGTTGTGAGAATATTCTTTAACAGTACCGATACAGGTTTGCTCTATTCCTGTGTTTTTCTTGAGGCATCTGTGTTTAGCCACTGTTAAGAGACAGTGTTCTAGGCTAGACAGGCTTTTATTCTGGCGCAGGACACCTGTTTTTCTGTTCAGCTGAAATCCTAGCTTGTTCACCTTTCTTTTAGTCCATTTCTGACAATGTGGGGGAGAGAGGGGTAAGAGGAGAGGGGACTGTGTGTGTATGTACCACTTAGCTGGAGTTCAAAATGCTGTAAATGTTAAATTTTGGTCTTTGTTTTACAAAATGTATCTGTTCCTTCTCTGACTTTTGCAACACTGGTCAACTGGGAACACTGGAATTTTGTTGTGAGTGTATTTCATCTAAAAGATTATTTTCCACTTTACCTTGGAAAAAGATTTTAATAATTATAGGTTCTAAACTTTTATGTTGCTTAAAGACTAAAATCTTTTGTTAGCCTTATATAAACCATGGTGTATCTTTTGGTACAGAGTTTCTGAATTCAGGATTAGTCTAAAAATGGTATTCAAGTGAAGAAGAAATTCAGTAACAATTTTTTATACTCAGCAATATGATGAAAAAGGAATTTGTGAGAATTTTAGTTATGGGATTTTACTTAGCATTCACTCTTGCACCAAACTACGTAACTATTTGAATTGAAGCTGTCTAATGTTACTATTGTAGGCATATTTTAGATCTGTTAAATGGTCAAGAGCAGCTGTAAGTATGCCTTAGGGCTTTTAGGTAAAATAAAATAATAGGAACAAAAAAACCCACAAAAACCAACCAAAAAAACCCCACCAAAATCAAAAAAAAAATCCCCCAAACCTCACAAACCACTAAAACCCCCAAGAAAAATTACAGGCATTTTTCTTTGTGTAAAAACGATAAATCAGGATCTTCAAAGATTACCTTTTCCTTTGTGGACAGTCTTTAAATTGTGTGGTCCTTGCAGATGACCTGAAACTGAAAGGCACTCAGTACTTGCAACTCACCTTGAGTTTACAGGTGGTTTCTGTCCTTGAGTTCTTAGCACAGAGAGAGTTTAAATTCAACGTGTTGTTTGAACTGAAGATTTCATAGAATCATAGAATAGTTTGGGTTCGAAGGGATCCCCAAAGGCCATCCAGTCCAACCCCACACCAGTGAGCTGTTCATGTTCAACTAGATCAGGTTGCCCAGAAACACATCCAGTCTGGCCCTGAATGTCTCCAGGGATGGTGCATCCATCCACCACCTCTCTGGGCAACCAGTGCCAGTGTTTTACCACCCTCGTTGCAAAAAAAACCTCCTCCCCACATCCAGCCTGAATCTCCCCTCTTCTGCTGCAAAACCATTACCTCTTCTTCCATTGCAACAGGCCCTGCTAAAAAGTGTCTCCCCATCTTTCTTTTGGGTGTCTTTTAAGTACTGAAAGGCCACAATAAGTTCTTTCCAGAGTCCTTCCTGCTCCAGGCTGAACTCAGTCCTATTTATGAGTGCTGTCATAGTAGTATCTACTTTTTTAATGGCAGTAGTAGATGAAATTGGGTAACACCTTTGTATCAGCATCATTTTATAGAAATGGATTGGTTTTGCACTTGATGCTGTGAAGTTCAAACAGGTTTTGCTTTGAAGGTATGCCAATTATTTTCCCTTCCATTCCTTCATTAAAAAAAAAAAAAGGGCCTTTTTTCTGTTCTCCCAAGTAATTTGTTTTACAGATTGTTTGCCATGTTTATTTTGAAGATTACTTGCTCATTTTGCTTTGGGGTACTTTTAAAGTAGGTCAGTTCCTCCTTCAGTAACTTTTTTGCTTTCTTGCTTATGACTTTTAATAATGGAACTGAGGATTTCCCAAAGAGATGCAGGCATGCTGTTGATGGCGCATGGTGTTAGCTGTCTGGATGTGAGCATGCAGTGCTTAGCTGAAACAGGATGAGGATTATCTTTGAGCAGAAACTGCCAGTGTAGGTTTGCCTATCCTCCAGGTCGTGTTGATGCATGATACAACTTGCTCATTAGCCTCACACCTTCAGGCAAGCAGGAAGCAT
>NW_009921460.1:0-4514 GCF_000696875.1 Nestor notabilis | reverse complement strand
CTGCTGATGGGGAAGGTTGTTAAAGATGTGTGTCTGAGGCCTCGTTTGCAGCTGCTGTGGTAGGTATGCTGGACCTCACTTTGCCATAGGAAGATGGGAGATACAGAGGCCACTGATGTCCTCAGTGGCTGAGGTGGCAGGTGGATGTGGAAAACAGTATTCTTAATGCATTCATCATCTGGTGTAACCCTAGCTGAAGATTTTACCTTCCTTTTCCTCTTGAAGGGGTTCTGTCCACCTTATCTTTTCCCTTGAAAAATGTCCTAAGCATTTGACCACAGGCTCTTCTATGGTGAACACGTGGTTTGCCGTTCTACTGATGCAGTGCTATTGTAGAGAAGACAATTCAATGCTAAATTGGGCAGGCAGAGGATGTCAGATTTTTTGTTAAGCGAGACACTGTTCTAAAAGGGGGGAAGTCAGTCCCTATCGATATGCATGACTAGAGAGAGTCATAAATAAAAATTGATATGAAGGAGTGAATGTTTTCTGTGGAAGCTCTATAGCTTCTTAATCCAGTGTTTCAGATTAAATTCCTCACTTAGGTACCATGAACCAGAACTTTCACTGAATAGCCTGGGTTTTGACAACTAAAATTCTTTATTTGGTACAGGGAGAGTATTTTCTTCAGTTTTGCCTGGTTGATTCAGAATTAAAAAACTGCATGTTGAAAAAGAAAAAAAGAAGTCGCTTGAGGCTCTAACTATGGAGAGAAATGGTCTCTTAAGGCAACATTCTGAACTTTGCCAAGGGAGATTGTTACTGACTCTGTTGTCCAAATGCCTATCTTAGGCACTAAGTTACTTGTCTAAATGTTATCTCTCTGCATGTTTCTTATTTGGAGAAGAAGAAAACTTTTTTTGAGTATTTGTTGGCACACTTGACACTCCTTGTAAGAAAATAAGTTTTTTAGGTTTTACAGACAGTTGTTCAAACCCCTTTACAGGTGGGATTTGTGGCAAAACCATTGTTCTGCTGCAGCCAGGAATTTCGGATTGAGCTGCAGACTCATGCCTACTTCAGTAGGTCTCAGAAAACAGATGATAAAATACACATTTTTTACAATGGCTTAGGTTTATATCTGATTCTTGTTGATACTGTGCCTGAGGAATTGTGGCATAATGGAAAGCAGGTTTGTTGATTTAATCAGCTATGGACAAAGTGTTTACCTGTTAACACTTGTGGACAGTCATGTCAGAGAAGCTGACTATCGTAGCTACCTTCCACCAGGAATATGTTTATGTTTGTTTCATAATGCTGTGTCTGTAAATAAACTGATTGCTTGGATTTTAGTACAATTAGTAATGTCAGTGTGGCCTCATCTCAAGTACCATGTGCAGCTTTGGGCATCTCAATAGAAGGACACTATGGGAGTGTGTCCAGAGGAGGCTGACCAAGATGGTGAAGGGCCTCTAGGGCAAGACTTAGGAGGAGCGCCTGGGGCCACCTGATTTGTTCAACCTGGAGAAGAGAAGGCTGAGGGTGACCTCATGGCAGTCTACAGCTTCCTCATGGAGGACAGTGGAGGTGAAAGTGCTGATCTCCTCTGTCTGCTGACCAGTGATAGGACATAAGGAAATGGAATGAAGCTGAGTCAGGGGAAGTTCAGTTGGACATCAGGAAAAAGTTCTTCAGTGAGAGGGTGATCAGCCACTGAAATGGGCTCTCTGGGGAAGTGCTTATGGCACCTAGCCTGCCAGAGTTCAAGGAGTGTCTGGACAACACTCATACTCATGTGTTTAGTGTAAGGTAGTCCTGCAAGGAGCAGGGAATTAGGCTTGATGATCCTTATGGGATCATCTTGAGATATTCTGTGATTCTGTGATCTAAGTGATAACTGTTATTATATAAAAAATAGTTTGAAAAAAGCTTTACTTCTTTGCCTAAATATGAACTTAAATAAGCTACTGATAAAACCATGTATTTTTGTCTCCAATTACAGAAGCACTAAGATTTTATTTGTAACATCGTATTACACCAGTCCTATTTTTAAAAGCAATTTGTGGGTGCATCGACACTGAAGTTTTAGTTTGTATCAGGAGTGGCTTTTATGAAACAAATGTCCAGTTATCCTCCCTCACTGTGCTTTGCTTTGTATCAAGGGGTTTCTTGGAGTGCGCAGAACAGACTGAACGTAGCTGAACCAGAAGATGCACTTCAGGAGCACTTAATCCACTCTAACCTTTTATGAACAACCAGTTCACAGGACCAGATTAGGGCTCATCTGACATGAAACCTGCTTAAAAGTTTGTGTTGATACCAGCATATTGCCACCATTTGTAACAGTGGTGTACTCATACTGTGCTGCACTTCTTGCTAGTGCATACCTAGATTATGTGTGCGGGTGGTACTGCTTTTGAATCTAATATAGTTAATCTTCAAGTTGATTAGTAGGGTGCTTGCGATACCATGCATTGAACACAACGTACAGGTCAGTGTCAGCCTACTCAGGTTTTAATTAACTTAGAAGCTAAATGGAATGTATATTTTATAAATCAAAATTCACTACTTAGAAGGGCAGTGGAAAAGTAGTCATTGCAGAGTATTGCATTATCTCTGTATTCCTATTAGGTTGTGTGCTCAACACATTGCTCTGTCAATAAATTGAGCTGTTACCTTTTTTTTGTAATAGGAATGCTGAAGCAGTTTTGAGTAGCTGGAATGAATAGGTGATCATTCTGTGTAATTTTCTCAGCTTTCTTGTACTTAAAAAGGAGCTATTAAAAACAAAAATTTTGTTAGAGAGTTTTTACTTCTTTATTTTCTTATTGAAATGAGTTAATGACTGGTTGTATAAGCTGTCATTTGTACCCATTTTTTTTAAATGGGGCAGACAGGGACATTATGAATACTAAAAAAGACAATGGACAAACCAAGAACCAAGAGCAGCACCACTGTATCCAAATGGAAATACAGAAAGTGTTAATGAACCACAGTTCTGATTGTTCAGGTGCTTGTTTTCCTGTTGGAGAATATGTGATTATCAACTTTCAGTATTGCACAATAATGATTTGCTAAAACTGAACATAAAACGTGTTGAGAACTCTGGCATCATTATCATAATCTTAAATTCAGAGACCTGCAAGGTATGCGTGCATGAATGTTTTTACTAGCTGACTTCATGGGATTTCATTAATATTTGGTGAAAGTTTAGTAAAATCAGTAATCAATGGCCAGACTGGGGCAGCGTGTAATCAAAAATGTGCCATGAAAAGAGATACCCTAAAATTCACTGGCATGTTTTCTAGTCTGGCTCTTATAGAGATGAAACCATCTCCACAGTATCTCCATAATAAATAATCAGGTAACTTTTTTTTAAATTTAAATTCAAATCCCTTTTTTATGCATAATTCATATTATAGGTGTTCAAAAATAGGTAGAACAGGAATAAGATTGAGTGAAAAAAGTAGTTTTATTCATTACTATAAAAACTTGCTCAGATTTGATTTGATTTGCAGTAGCATAAAGAGAATACTCTTCTATTTTCAGAGAATCATTCATTTCAAATGACAAAACAGCCTTGATCATCTCCTCTGCTTATCGTCCTCCTTGGTACAACAGTATCTTTTTGACCCTTTGAATCTTCAGCTTGTCTATTTAAAAGACAATAGCCCATTTTACTGTAAAGTAGCTTCAGCTGGTTTGATTTAGCCTAGTCCATTTTTATTGTTCTTGTCACATTTACGTATTAGCCCCACATATTTTAACCTCTTCACATTCTTTTTCTGCATGACTATAGAAGAAATGAAATGTCATTTGTGATAGAAATGATCATATGTATTTCTGTTGCAGATAACTGTCTAAATTAGAGCTGGCAATTCTTCAAATAAGTAGCCCAACATATCTTACTTTTTGTCTCCTGCCAGTCCCTATTTTGAGAAATGGCTATGTTTGCTATTTCTGAATGAATACAATAAATACTTACTTGATTGATAGTCTATTTAAATAATTTGCCATGGTACTTCTTATTAACTGTATTGAATAACTAGTAGGACCTTTTGATTGTGGTTTTCCTCAGTCACAGCCAAAACAGGATAATAATGATAAGCAAGATGTTAGTTATCCACAATGGCACATGAGCACTGGAAGACCGTATATCATGCCTGGGGGTCATGCCTGTTAAAGTTTGTTTTATCCACGTATTCATATCTTGGTGATCTGGCAGATTTAAGAAACTCCAGAATTAGTATTTTTGCATTTGTTTTTGGTTTGAGTTAGGGTGAGCAATTGAAATATTGGCAGGATGTGGATAATGGACAGTTTCACAGCATGGAATTTTTCACCTATTTTAAATTAAAGTTTGCAAACACTTTCACATTTTACATTTTGTGTTTATTAAAGACATCCTTGACTCAAAGTATCCAGATTGAAGGAACAAATTATACTTATCTCTTGTACCATGGTTCCTTATGAGAATTTTGTTGCAGGTCTCTCTTTTAAGTGTTTCCACCTTCTGTCTTTTGTTCCTGCTTAGACTGTGTTCTACAATGTCCTGGGTTCAGCTACAGCAGTCA
>NW_009921459.1:34417-92386 GCF_000696875.1 Nestor notabilis | reverse complement strand
ATTAATATAATATATATTTATATATATTTACCCACAAGACAGTTATGATATAGCATGCATTTATTTTGTGTGAGCATGGATAATTAATGCTAACATCTGTTCCAGATGTTAAAATAGCTAAAAGTTAAAATACGTGTGAGGCACAACTATTGTGACTTGGCTTTCCTGGGGCTGTGTGGGCATCCTGTGGGATGGTATCTAGCCTCTTATTCAGGTGTCTCATCTAGGCATTGCCTCACCAAAATTTTAGATGCTTTTCCAGGAGGGTGATCCCCTCTCATCCAGCCAAGCATAACTACTTGCATTCCCTGGGCAGTTGTTGGAGACCTGCATCTCCGGAGACATGCAGTGGGCAATCTTGCCTTCTTGCGTTAGGTGACCTTGAAATGTCAGCTGTATAAGGAGCACAGGTACCTCAGTGGAGTGATCCATGCAGTTTAACTTACATGAATGCCTGCGCCATGTCTTGTGCAAGCATCTCAGCCAAGGGAGAGTGAAGTTGTAAGCATTGTCTGCTCTTTAAGTTGAGTTGGTTTCACTCTGCAGCCATGAACTCAACAGTCATGGAGGAAATGAAGGTGGAACCAGGCTCCAAGGTGGAGATTGGAGTGTTTACCCATCTGGTCCCTGTTTCCAAGACAGTTCTTGCTATTAAAAATGCTTATCAAATGATCGAAAGTGTAAAACGCTTACATGTGCTTCTCTCGTTGCTGCCACTACTGTGCCTTGACCACATCTCATTTTTCAGTGTTTTTAAATGACTTAAGCTGTTTGCTGGAGTCTGCATGTCTTGGAACACAGCTGATTAGCAGATGCCTATCTACCATAAGCATATGCCTGGGTAATTAAAGTTAATGCACAGGGAACTTCTCCTAGAAATGTAAGTAAGGAGTCACCTATTGAGTTTTAGTGCCTAGAAGATTAGGTAGTTCTGGATAATGAGTGAATTATGTCTGTCCTACAACTTAAGTAGGTTTAAAATTTCACCTTTGTATTTTATTTCTTTGGCACGTTGTCTTTCTTCTACCACCAGGGTCCCAGGAGAGCATGTGGTGACTTTTTGGCTTCCCCTCTCTCATCATCAAGTTACTGGTCATCACTCACACCTCTTCTCATTGAAAGCGGAAATAACTGGATGCTTCAACTGGTGCTCTCTAGAGTTTTCTTAAATAGGATTTTTATTTCTTTTTTAAATGCAGGGGATGGTCAAGTGAGGCACATCTCTTGGGGGCATTTCAGAGCTGATGCTTCTAGCTTCTCTTGATATCTATGAAGGAAGGGGTTGGTTATATCTTTTGTCGTGGCCTTGAGCATGTTACCGTATGTATGTGTGGGAAGGAAGGGAAAGGGGAAAATGGAGGATGGGAAAAAGGGTTTTTCTGTAGAGTGAATACCAGCTCTGATGAATGGACGTCACTTAGGTTGTACACAGCCTGTTTTGTCTCTTGTCCTCTGTTCTCGGCAGTGTACGTGGACAGTGTCCAGGAAAATTAATTGCATTTCCCATTATTAACTGCGTCATTGTCATATGAGGGCAGTCTTACCGGGACTTCCTTGCCCCAGGTCATGGCAAATAAAGGAGTGAGTAGAGCTAGCACATTTTTTTAAAATTAGAAGTAGTCAAGAAGAGAAGCAACAGCATAAAGTGGCTGTTACTGCTTTGCAGATGCTTTTCATTTTCCTGCACTGATGCCCACAGACATTAAAACCAACATCAAAGAGAGAAACAAATGAAGTGTGTGTGCCTCCATGCTTGTTCAATAGCTAATGGTGAGTGTAGTACAACCATTCAAAGTTACTTATTTTGTGATTCACTGAAATAAAAATCAATTTTTCAGTTGAGGTTAACATTACTTGCTGTAAAATTCCTTTTTCAGTTGTGAAACATTTATAACATACTGGAATACATGTATTAGTAAAAGTAATAGTCCAAGGCATCAGATTTTGGAGTGATACTTTGATATTGTGCCTGAAGAGTCACCTAAATTGGTAACGTATGAGTTGAAATAGTGGAACCCAGTGATCAGATCAATCTTAGGATGTGCATTTTTTGTAGTAGGTGTGAACAATATGATGTAGGTATGATTGATTACTGGTAGAACATGGTATGAATGAATTATGTTTAACAAATATTCTAGTATTTCAAAATATAAACCATTAGTAAACCAGAGAACAAAAAAATCCCCTTCACAAACCTTATACCAGAGTTCAGTGAACAAGGTTATTAAGTTAATATTCTGAATTTCTATCTTGATGCTTTCAAAAGGAGCATGTAGTGAGTCACGCTTTGGACAAACTGTCTTGGTACTGAAGATTGCGCATTAAGAGCAAACCTCCTACTTCTGCATTTCAAAAAGCCAAAGAATTAAGTAATTTGTTTCAGGACAGGGCTATTTTTAACTTCACAGGCCAGGGACTGCTAGCTGTGTTGACAGGCTACAAAAGATGCCCTTGCAGTATCGGAGCACTGTGTCTGTGGATGGAGAGACGGTTCCTGTCCGAGCAGCACAGCAGTAGCATGGGTGACTTCCCGGGGCTACTCAAGCTCCCCTCTCTTGACTGTTTACTAACATCCTGCTTTGCTGGTCCTGCTGCATACTTTTTTCTTTAGGTGCCTTAAATTGTAGCCACCATTATTTATTCTTCAGCTCTATTAGATTGTTTGAATTCAAATTATGAAGGGAATTCCTCAGCAAATAATGGCCTCCACTTTTGAACTAAATTGAAAATTTAATAAAATGCCTGTGTAAAAACAACCTTGGAAAAAAATTGCCAGCTGTATTGGAATAAAGAATCAGTTCAATCTATTTCCCCAAACACAGTACACTTGGTGGATATTTCCTCCAACCACAACCAACTTGAAAGGAAGAGAAACTTTATTCATGGCAATGTAGGTCAGTCAGCAGTACAAAACCCTTTTTTATCCACAAAGGCCCCATATTTGACAGTCTATATGTAATAAATAATTAATGATTGCATGTGGACAAAACAAGCTAAACAAGTTATAAAACTTGGAGGGAAAGCAGCCAGCCAGTCTAGATCCAGTCGGTGCCTCTGATTCACTTTGAGGTGGTCTCCAGAGCCTCTGCCACAAAAAAAAAAGGCTATCATTCATCAATCCAGCAGCATCTTCCCTCTCCTTCCAGGCCTGCAGCCAGCCATCTCGCATGTCCTGCCTGTGTTAGTCTTGGCACAGGGTGAGACCAAGCTGTCCGCCAAGGTGAGAGAGCAGAGGCAGCCAGCTCACGGGGCTGAGAGATGGGGCAGGCATGCTCGTCTTGATTTCTCACTTGGTGCCTCCATCTCTGAGAAGTAGCAACTTTATCTTGATGAGGATAATGAGGCAAGTCAAAGTGTTCGAAGATGGCAGTGGTGTGACCCAAGAGATGGGAGAAAATGAGCTACAGGGCTTTTCTTGATGAAGTATTTCTGTAGCAGGGGAGCGGAGGGGGCTGGGAACATGAAGGCTGCAATAATGTGGGGCAAGGCGTGTATTGAAGTGTGCATGGAAAAGGATTATTAGATTGTGTCAGTATTTATAAATCAGCTGGCTAAACTATTTAATGTTGCTTCCACAGGTCTGTCTTTGCCCCATTGTGCTTTTTTATGTTCTCCAAGATAGATGACACCATCCCATTAAATCTCATTTGAGAGAGCTCTTGCAATGTGTCCCTGTTCTCCTTCTGAAAATGTGATTTACACCCAAAAGGCAATGGTTTTGGAAAGATGTCTTTTCCTTGTAAAAATACTCTTTTCTTGGCCTGTTTGCATGTCACTGCATTCAAATCCAGTGATACATCCAACAATAAATAGATATTACTGCTCTATGAAGCGTGCTGTAAAAAAGCACCATTTAAACTGACATGTATATATATATACACATACTGTACTGTAAAGTTGAACTCACTCTGAAGTAACTTCTGGAATTAGTATAACTGGACAAGAGCTACTGTTAATGGTTTTGGGTAGCATGCTGTGCCTTTTGTGGCAATGCATGTGTGATGAATTGAGATACACCTCTAGGGCTGCTGTGCTTTTCCTTAGCAGGTCATGGCAATATCCTGTGAACTGGTGCACAGCACAGAGATAAGAAAATGTATGAAACTCCTATGGACCCATGAAGTGTCAACTCTATCCTTGCTACCCTATCTCATACATAATTCCCTACTTCTCCTGATAAATCATGCCAATTTAAAGGGCAGTTTTGTGGCACTAGAAGGTTGTCAAGGTGATGATATCTTACACTGAAAGCTTTGATGACAAAATTATAACGTCTTTACCCAGTACTCTTCCAAGCCCAGGTGTGTTGTGGCTGGGTTATTCCCTGCTCTTTCATTCCCTCCCCCCACCTCCCCACCCTCAAATTATGTATAAACATTAAAAAACCCCCTCATAAACATAATGTATTATGGCCTTAGTCTGCATTCATGTATATTTCAGTGGGTCTGTTCTACTCAATATGAGAAATGTAAGTTTCCAAAAGGTGAACAAAATGAGATGATGGAAGGAATGAGACCATTATTTATAAGCTTCATCTTCTGAAAAACCTCTAAGTACATTTGTAAATGCAATTTTGTGATGCCCAGGTGTTATTGTTGGTTTTGTCTAACCGTTAAGAAACAGTTATTAGAAATTTGTTTTTGTTATCATGTGCAACTATAATCATAGATTATAATCTATGATCATAAGTATGATACAATTTTTTATAATGACTCTAGTCTTAACTCATTTGAAATGTTTGATGAAAGTTGTAGATCACAACTGAAGAAATGAGAGAATTCTCTTTTCCTCCCTTGAACTTCTGTAGGACAATTGCTATGTTCCCTTGCATGCCAGGCAAGGCTTTACAAGTTCTTGTAGACTGTAAGTAAATGAATGTGGGGCTGAGATGGTGCCCTGGGGCTAAATGCTTGTGTAATGATAAATCTGAACATGGAACAAAGCAAAACAAGGAACAAGTCAAAACCAGTGCTCATTGTTAGATGTTGATGCTTGAAGGTTGAGAGGGATGGGTTGCCTGAGGAATGATAAAAATGATGATGTTTACAAGAAGATGTGTTAAGTTGTGTTAAACGACTGCATATTTCAATGCAGGAAATTGCACTCATGCAACTTCAAGGTTACACAGTTAAAAATCATAACAATTCAAGAAATATTAAAGTTATGTCCCATGGCAAATTTGGCTTGGGTTCTCTGTGTGCCTGTCTTATGGCCCTGCATGCATCCAGTAGTACAGATACTAGCCTAACCTAACCTACTCTGTGTCCGGTTACACACAAGAGGCAAAGTAGGGGTGTAAAATTATACAAGACCACAACAGAGATAAAGCTGCTTTAGCAACCTTCTTTTATGTTTCTTAGCGTAGCAATTAAACCATAAATTTTCTGCTACTGCGTTAACATAGTTTTAGCTTGTCTAATAGTCTGCTTCTTCTAAAGCAAAAGAAAGCAACTGCTGCTTTCCAGGGAGAAGAGAATTATTTTTTGTGAATAATAAGTGGTTATCTCTGGACAGTGTTCAACCACTACTGCTCTGCAGTTACTGATGGTGTTGTAGTACTCTTCTCCTGACTGCCCCATTTGAAAGGTTACACTTTATATTAACCTAATGATAGATTCCCTCAACATGTGCACTGTAACTGAGAGTCCCTTCCTCGTTTTCGGGATCTAGCCTTCTAACTTTTGCAATTGCCTCCCTTTTTGTGATGACAGAGGTAGAAGGAGAACCTATGTCTGCATCTGGCTTTACTTTCCAGGTTGGGAAGAGTTTCTATCTGAAGCTTTTCAGAAGTAGTCTTTAAATGTTTCTTTTTCTACTCAGGTGTTGCACCTCCAACATACATCTCGTGTCTCTGTAAATATAATTGTGCAGGAGGATTGCTTTTGGAGAAACTGAGAGGCTCAAAGTCTTTCTATGCCAGAAAGATGTCTGCTGAGATAAAACGTTGGGTTGGTAGGTATGTTAAAACTGGTTATGCATCTTTGATAGAGAAACTGTTGTGTTGTTTTGGACTCAACAGCTTTAAACAAACACTCTTAGATGTTGAGAGAGGCAATCCTGCTCCAATCCTTTTTTTCCTCCCTACAAGGTTACTTTGAACCTGAACATTAACCATGTTCTGCCCCTCTCCCCTCAGCTATGCAGGGGAGGAGGACAGCATGGGGGCATATGGCTGGCAGCTGCGGACAATGGGGTGGTTTCTCTCTTGGGACAAACAAGTTGTGTCTGTATTTTTTTATTTTTTTTATGATTACTTTTACCCGAATGCTACAAAATTGCAGATAAACAAATTCAGATACCTGGGTGAAACTGCAGGCTTAATTTTCATTTAGTGGAGAAATAGGGAGGAAAAGCTTAACTTCTCTAGAGACCCAATTTTTAGAAAATTGCATATAATATTACTTAGTGAAAAGAGGCTTTTTCTGCAGTATGCTCATTTTCTGATAATGTGAAGAGGTTTATAGCATGGCTTGAAATGAAATACTAATTTAATCAGTCATTCTTTGTGGCCACTAGTTGAAATGTAGTTCAATTTCAATGACAAACTTCAAACTTCTATTTTATCCCAAGTGTCTTCAATTCAAGTGGAGCATTCAGCAAATAGGACGAGAAGAAATATGGGTGCTTGTCTTCAACTCATTGGTTAATAGATTGTTCTGGAAGGTTGATAGGTAGAATCAGACGTTTCCCCAGATGCTGTTTGGAAAGAGACAAAGTGCTGTGGTTGATGATAGAAACTTCTACAGATTGTCATATCTGCGTGTTACATGTCTTTATGCAGGCTTTTATGCCTGATTGCTGAGGAGATAAACCTTATGTCTCCCAAGAATAGATATATTTCACCGCTTATGTCAGTTCTGGTCTTTAGTGTCAATACTTTTCCTCCTATACTAAGATGCATTTAGTGCCACTTCTTTTCCCTGGTCTTCGTGTTGTGAATCTGTGTTCTGATTAATCATGTATGTAAGAGTCTCATGAAAAGTGGCAGGGTAACATTTGGAATTTGCTTTGAGATCTTATCGTTTGACATAATTCACAGATTTTGTTTTCAGTCAGCAAAATGCAGCAAGCTCAAACATAATATTTTACCAGAATCAGTGGGGATCCTACTGTGTGGGATTGCCGTGGAGGACCCCATCTCTGGAGTTTCTCACTCTGTTACCAGCTGATACAGAGTCATGTTTCCAAGCCAGACATGGAGTTCTGTTCCTGAAGAGCTGTGAGTGACCACATCTCCCATGTCTACTTAAGACTGCAGTTTCCATACCATTGCTGGCCCTGGTGTTGCCACCATGATGGCAGGAAAACTGCTGCCTTTCTCTGCATTGCATGTTGCTCTTCAGCCAGTGAACTCACTGACTGCTCCCTGGGGCTGGATCCTCTTGGGAGAAGCATTAAGTGGCTCTAATTACAGTAGCAGGAGGTGGTAACCTCTTTCTCGTTACCTTTGACTTCATGAAGCTACAGAGTGTGCTGATGTTCAGTGCCACATGAAGACCAGAGACCCTCTTCAGGTCTGGCAAGAAGTAGCAGGTAGTTGTGGAGCTGTCCTTCCTAATGAGAGGCTGCTGCTCAGCCTTGGAAGATCTCCTGCATTCAGTTAGACCTTATAAGTTGAAGATCTGCAGGGCAAGCTTGTTAATAAAGTTGATGAGTTGGAAGCTGAGTGTCAGGTTTCTGGAAGCCCTGCATCAGTGTGGATGTCTTGCTAGCTGACACTTCGAACAAACATAACACGGAGGTGTCATGAGTATTGCCAACCAGCCCACTGTTACCCTTCCCTGCCACCCCAAAAGTCCAGAAAGATGAAACATCTTAACTGTCACTTCATGAACACAGTGATTAAAGTGCTTACACTGGAAGTTAGATTTTGGTGAAATGCTTTTGTTTTCCTGACAGAATTTCAACTCACCTCCTCTAAATGAAGTGCTGTAGGACTTAAGTGATTAGGGTACTCAGAAATCAGAGTAGTTCTGTGCCATTCTCTGCTACCAGGAATGCTTCTGTATTTTACATTTCATAATTATCAGAGTACAAATCCATTCCTTTATCTCACTTTAGGTTCATGAAACTTAGAATCCAGACAAGCCACAACGTGAGAGGTTTTTAAAATAAGCTAGAAATGTTCAGGTATGCTATCAATCTAGACATTAATGCTATTTGTATTCCTATTGTATTGGCAGTTCTGACATATATGAGTGTTTCTCACAGCTGTGCTTCTCCATTTCATTTTGGCTGAGAAATAATGAAGGTAAGCATGAAAGTGATGCTGTCCTTAGTGGGCAGGTTTGGAACTCTAAGTAATGACAAGTTGTCCTTGGGGCTGGTGTGAGCACATCTGATTGCTTGCATGGAAAGGGCCTCCCTAGCCTGGGCAGCGGTTCCAGGATTTAACCCTAAAAGGCAGATGAGGTAGGAGAAGCAGTAAGTTCTGAGGGATGTTGCAGATAAGTATAAAGGGGTTTTGATATTTTATATGCCTAGGTTAATAGATGGCAGATGCAATGCAGTGCACATTAACGTAGAATAAATAATGAATCTTAGAGAAAAGAATAAGAGGAAACATCTGGTGAATTGAAACATGATGTATCATACTGACAGAGAGAAGAAGAGCAAGTTACCATGGAGAAATTCTCAAAACAGGCAATATGAAGAGCAAAAACCTCTGTTACTGCAATTTGTTTGTTTTTTGTTTGTTTTGTTTTTTGTTAGAACAAAGTGTGTTTGTCTCGGGATGTAGCATTGCTGTGCAGGAACATACATATTAGCTTACTGGTTTAAAAGAGCTCCGCCTCACTTGGACACTGAGTTGCAGAGCATGTACAACCATTGTACCACCAAGGGTGCGTTTCTGAGAAACGTGCCACTGGCTCAACAAAGAATGAAGCAATTCTTTTCATCTGAATTAAGGTAGCAAAAGTGGGATGTTGCACGGGCTTAAGAAATACACAGCTTCACGTTTAGGGGCAGGTCCTAGTAGCTCGCTCTCTTGAATGCTTTTGCATGAATCCGTAAATGAGCCAATTTCCTAATTTCTGGCAATGCTGCTTCACAGTAGCTGGGGAGAGACTGATTTTGTTGTAAGCAAGCAAATTGTTCGAGTCTTTGGTTTGGTGAAATAGAACTTCCTAAGGAAACAATTTCCAGGTTCCTTCCAGCACCATATATATGTATACATGTTGGTGAATTCTAATTATTGCTTGGTGTTTCTATTTTTAGATTGTGAAATGAAGGGTGGCATTGATATTGCTGACAGATTCAATCCCTCTGTCTTTCTTAATACTGGATTTGAATACCAGTGCTGTAGCTGGCTCTATGAAAGATAGCTGAAAAAGGATCAATTTCCATCTTGCAAATACTATGAACTAATAACAGAAATTCTGGTTAAAAGCTTTTTTATTTTTGAGCCTTAATTTGTTTTGGTTTTGTTTTATGAATTTTAAAGAAATGTAATACAATTCCAGTAACATTAAAGTTCCACGTTAGCCTGGAAAACATACAAATAAACACATAAATGCTGTACAGCTGTGTATTGCTCTACAAATTTCGGTGGTGATGTTACTATTTAAAGAATGTTATTATGGTGTATTTTAGTATTTGTCAGGAAAACACAGTCATTACTTTTAACCTTTGTATCCAGAAACCGTGCTTATTCAGGTTTACAGAATAAATGATTCGGAAGTCAGTGAGACTGTCATATAATTATTGTGTTTATTTTATAAAGATACACTGACAGGGTCTCTGGAATACCTATCTCAGTTTTGGCATTTAAAAAATAAATTTAATAATGTGACATTTATGTGAATATACCAATATTTCTGCAGTTCCAATACTTGGGTGCTGCTGAACAAGTACCATAGGATGGAAGGGAGATTTCCTGGATTATTAGGTCCAGTGCGGAACAGCAGCACAGCTGAAGGGTTCACACAGTTGACTTTGTGTTACGCCTTTCCTTGATGACAGGATCAAGTCCCTACAAAACTGAATGATGTTAAGATGACAACCTCAATAAGTCAAAGGAAAATGTGAAGTTGTCTGGAGAGTTAAAGGTGCCAAATTCTTCTAGGACAGAGCTGCTGTCAGCAGCAGTATTTAAAAGTGTTTGGTTTAGCAGTTCTTTCCTGCCCGTGGCTTAAAATAAAATTAGGAATTATTTTTTAAAGAAATAAAAAAATATTACACTACTAGAGTAGTTAGAGAAATTTGTATCTCAATGCTTACATCCTCTCCAGTCTGCCCCCCTGGACCTGGTCAATGAGGAAACACAGCTCTTTAACAAATATATTCTTATCCTTGTCTTTGTACCTGGTTTGGTTTTTATTTCCTACTGTCAGGTTTGTTTCTGACTGGTTCCCTTATGCTGAGGCAGAATCTGGATGTTGCAATACCAATCTCTCTTCTTTCTTGAAAGCTTAATGTGAATTAATTTCTTCATTCAGTCTCCTAACAAAAGAATTACTACTAGCTGCGAAGGTATTCACTGTTATCTCTGTAATTTTATGGGCCACTTGCAATTGTGGTATCTAATTCAACACACTTCAGAAAATAGGAACCTGGTACAAAAATTGGAATATGATTTAAAAAAAAAATAAAATAAAATAAAAAAGGAGTGAAAATTACTGGAAAACTTGCTGAATTGGTATGTCATGTTTACTTGTCTGTAAAGTGTCCACTTAAAGAAAGGCCAGCAAGCAGGCAAACAAATGTCTAGGATGTCATTCATAATAAACATACATGAGCATTGGATTTAACATTTACGGAAAGTAAGCACTTCGTGGTGTCGGGACAAGAAAAAAATAAATAAAACTAGAGAACCAGAATCATTGGAGAAAGCCAAACTAAATGCAGTGGACTACTGGAAGTCAAAAATAGTAGGCTTCAGTGTATTATGAATGTTATCATGGTTAATAAATATACTGACTGGGTTCTGCTGAGACCCGTGAAGTTTTCCTTGGAAAAAGCAGGATTTGAAATTCTTTGCAATATGGTAAAAGAATTTTCATGGGTCACTACAGACCCCATAAAACGAGTTTCCACCAAATGTTATTCTATTTTAAACTGTTAATGTCTATGAATTATTGACAGCTGTGAACTAACAATTATGCCATCTTTCTTTATTTATATTTCCTGCCTGATGTCGAAACTCAGCAGTTATTGTATATCATTTGGCCTTTTTTAGTGCTTTATATTTTTCATCCAAGTCAACAAGAAAAATATTTAAACTGGCGTTACAGAATGTTCCTGTAACACATACAAATTTTTGCTGATTGAATGTAGAGAAGAGTGACTGAGACAAAGCAGTTGTTTCAAAATTCTCCTCCTAATGTGGAAGACATGCATTTACATTTTTTAAACATTATGTTACTAGGGTAATTCAGTTTGACATATGGCTGTAAATAAGTTACTTGAGGACTGAGTTGCTTTTGACATGGTCTCTGTGTGTGTGTGTGTGTGTATAAAATGTATTTTATAAATGTATATGTGCATGATAGCCAGTGTGATAAATAGCACAAGGTATATATGTACTCATATGGTTTTGGCAATTTCAATTGCAGTGTTCAGGCCACTAGGCTTATTTTTCACATTCCAGATCTCAGAAAGGCTTCAAAGAGCTGCTAATTATAAAACAAGACAAACCCCTGCTTGCTTTGATAGGTATTTGGGAAATGGCTATGCTCTCCTTTTCCAGAGGAGAAAACCTGTGATTTAAAGTGCCTGCACTGGTGCGATGGGTTAGCAGAAGACCCAGAACTGGGAGTTTGGGCTGTCCCTGTCTCTGGTGCTTGAGGCTGGGCTCCTGTGCTGGGAATGAGCTGCCAGCACAGTCCTCAGCCCCCAGCGCAGTGCTCTGCCCTGGCCTCTGCAGGCATGAAATGCACTACAGCCAAGATTATTTATTCTGGCAACAACCATTTATTCCCAGCTTTTTTCCAGGGATTCTCCCTTGCCCCATCATCTGCAGTAAATTCAAAATTTCATTCATGCCATGCGAGGCAGGCCACAGCTACTGGAATAAGCTGCGTTGCCTGTGTAAGTGAAAAGAGAAACAGGTTTGAATTCAATTAAACATATCACAATATTTCCACATAGAGATTTTTATCTTCTTTGTTTAGAGGCTCAAAACCATTTGCTAAAATGTAGATGGCTTAATTATATCTGAATAAGGAGCGGGAGAGTTGCAATCAAATGCAATACCTCGGTCATATGGTAGTTACTTTATTTTATTGATACTTTGCTTAAGTCTATTCAATTAAGGTTTGCTTAAAATTAGGAAAGCTAAATATTTGGCTATAAGCGAAAAAGCTGTGGGGTTTTTTGTTCCCCTAGTGCTTTCATTTCCATGATCAACTTAAAATGCTGGGTTTTATCTTACACTGTAAAGCTCAGTGTCTCACAAGATCAAACTTGTTATTGCACAAATTTATACTTATTTGCTACCTGGATTTTGAAAGGGGAGAAAAAATTGTAGGAACATTAGGTAGAGTCAGGGAAGGTTATTTTTATAGCAGCTGAAAAACGTTACACATAATCTTATTATTTTTATGCCCAGTATGACATCTTACCTATTCAACCACTGAAAGTCATATTAAATGAAAACCCTGAATATGGGCAAAAGTATTAACAGTTATAAGGTACTCATAACATTCACATTTAAATAGTCAGTGTTTTTAATGGATCAAGCTTTGGTCAGGGGGTAAAGATACAAGATCTGCTTTTGGTACTGCTACTGACTCACTGTGAGATCCTGACAGTCACTTATTCCTGTTCCTTTCCCCATAATTTACAGTCTAGTACAAAGGATAACATCTCTGGACCAAACAGTTGATCTTCAGCATTCAAAGCATGTCCAATAAAAAAACATCCCAGTCTTGACTGGAACTTCACTGCCATGCAAAAAAATCACATCGTTATTAACCCTCAAATAATTTCTGAAGCCGATTTCAGGCTTAAAAGAGGAAATGCCTGTATAAAACTTGCTCTTAGGAGTAACAGGATTGTTGTAGGTAAGCTTTAAAGCCTTCAGTGTCTGACGGCACAATCACTCACATTTCAAATAATTAATTAACGTTCCTCTTTACTGCATTCTGTGTCCATATACAGAAGCAGCCCATACCACAGCCCAGGGATTTTAATGACGTTACAATAAAAGTGTCCTTGACTTGATTGGGTGGTTTTACTCAATTGTCCCTTCTAGGAGCTCCCTGGGGCTGCAGCCTCCTGCTGCCGCCTTTGCACGAGCTTTTCCCAATGCTACTTCAGTGCAAGGCCACGTGCAGCTCTAAAAAGGCCAAGAGAGCCCCCTGGGAAATGGGGGACAGCTGACTTGGGAATTTCTCTTCTTCATTTTTGAAGTACTGAGCATAAGCCAGACCCTACTGCATGAGTCTGCATTGTTCTGGACCCTGGTGCATAATGGCACAACCTATGCAGACAAGCAGTGAGTGACAGACCCACCTTCTAGAGCTCATGATCAAAAAATATTTGGTGCCTATTTAGGATTTTGCTATCTTTGGTCATTCCCCAGCATAAAGCAAAATTAAATGGAAGAGTAGAAAACATTGCATTGCCATGCTGCTGGTGGTGCAGCAGTCTGTGTGCTATTGCGTATGATGACACCTGGATAGGCATTACATAGTCATGCGTATGAAACCCATATCTCAGATTTTAATGAGGTTCGTTGCAGTAAGGGAAGTCTATCATTTAAAAGTTGCTGCTTAAAATATGTTTGGAGAGGATAAATTGTGGTTTGTGCACAATTTTTATGGGATGTTTTGGCTGCTAGAACCTGCTTCTACTCTGGCCTTAGTTGCTTCGGGCTTTGTCCTGAGGACATTTGTCGGTGCTTCAGACAAGTGCGTGCTGTGTAGTAAGTCAGAAGAGAAATGGTCCTCAAATTAGGCCAGGCCACTTCTGATTTGTTTGTTGGGGTGTTTTGGTTGGTTTTTTTTTTTCTGCATGGGTAATCAAAATCTTGCATTCTCCCCCTAATAACAAGCTAGTAGTATAACGTGTTTCCATCTGTCACTTCTGTGTTATACAGGTATTTTGGGGGATGATCTCCTGTATTTCGATTGCAACCTCTGCAGGGCAGCAGCCAGCTCAGTGGAGCCAGCTTCTGTCCTTTTCTGCTGAAGCCACAGAAGTGAATCCCTGTGGTTGTATTTTCCCAGAAAAAAAACCAAACCACATAGTAGATAATTTTTTGTATGTTTTAATCCACTGCTTCAGCATCATCTACCCAGGAAGATAGCAGGAGTGTTTACTTTCTTGTTAGAGTTGTAGTAATTTTCATTGGTATCAAAATAGTATTTAGTTTTTGTAAGACCAAATATTTACTCTGATGACCGCTTCTTTCAATATCTCAGTGTTGAAGATGTTAGTCTTCATTTTTAACTGCAGAACATGGCTTGTGTTACCTATCTAATTTCAGAATCCCCAGTGGGTTTCTGCCCTGCAGAATGTCAGGCTATTTCTTCCTTCAGTTGTCCTCTAAACTTTCTCTCTGACGTTACTGGAAAGGTTTTGAGTTCATTTTCATCAGTGTAGGTAACACACATTCAGTGGTGGTTCTTTTTGGTACTGCTGTTAGAAACCTTCACCTGATAGAGGTTAGGAACTTATTTTTAGAGATGCAGACCTGACCTAAAGGCAAAATATAGAAATCAGTAGAGCTCAAAATTGACTTTGCTGCTTTTGTGAGTTGTCTGCTGGTGCCTCAATCCCTGTATTACACTGGTTTGTGGGGGGCCGGAGCACCAGGTCTCACCGAGTCCTTGCTACCCTGTGAGCAGCTGCTTGTGGGGACAGAACAGTGTCACAGGGAGGGGCACAAAAGGACAGCATGAAGTGCAAGCCTGCTCATGAGCATGGAGCCCGCACCTTGAATGCGTGGGTTGGCTGCCTGCCTGGCTGATAACTTAGGCCAGGATGGCCTAACCTTTGGAGGTACGTGGACTGCCTTCAGATTTTAGGGGTACCTACTTTGCCCTGCTGACATCTCCCCAGCACCACTGGCTGCTCCTGTTTGCTGGATGTCCCCAGGCAGAGGTGCTAGGACAGACCGACGCATGCCCTGAACTACCTGATGCTGATGTAAGCTTTTAGCAGCGCAGCACTCTGTGGCTTGAAGGTGATTACGTTTTGGCAGAAGCAGGATGTTTAAGATTAATTTGGAACCCAAATCATTACCAGTAGTGTGGCAGTAAGATAGTGTTTGTGGGGAAAACAGTACTTTTCAAAGTTATCGCAGCACTAAACGGAGGGGGAATCACTGGCTTTACTGAGCAGCTCCTAGACTTCAGGGTTTTTTTTCTTTTAAATTGGTTGTGAACATCCTAAGTAGGTCAGTGTGTATTTCAAACATTTCACAAAATGCCAGAGCTCTTAAAGCCTGATTAGGAGGGGTTACTAAATGTTTGATTTCAGTGTTTGCTCCTTTGTTCAATGCGTCATTTTTTAGTTCATATTCTTTGTATCTTAATATTGGTTTGTTGCTTGTTGAACAGACTGCAAATTATTTTTGGTTTTTGTTTTTTTTAAATCTAAATAGCTGGGGATTTTTCTGTTTGCTTTGGTTGTTTTGATGCAATGGCTTTTGATACCACATCATTTTATTATAGAGTGAAGCTTTCTATTGTTTCCTCATTTCTGTTTCATAATACTTAGTGTCTTTTAAAAATGTCCATTAAATATAATGACTTGGCTTTGCTTACTCCCTGTATTTGACTGCTGAGACTAGTATAATCTTTTCCTTTCCTACTCATGAGTTCTGTTTTCCTTTTTGGACATGATCTGTTTTTAGAATATTTTTCAGGTTTGATAGCCTTCTTTGCTCTTTTCCTCATAGTATCTTTTGGAAATGAAGGACCGGGGAGACCTATTAGACTGCTTTTGTGGTTTGGGTTTGTTTTTTTTTTACTCTCATGCTGTGTTTTAGCTGTGCCTTTCTCATATGGTATCTTCATACAGTGTCCTGGCACATGCACTTATTTTAATCTTTTTATCACTCTCCTAGGTTTTCTTTCAGCTAACTTCCCTGGTTTTGTGTAATACCTCTCTAAAAAGTAAACCAGGGACAGCCTCTGCATGTGGGGACAGGTGTTTTCTTCAGTGCCATATTGAACAGCAGCTTCTGCAGGTGGAGAGGAAGACCTGGCCTTGCCGAGGGGAGTGGGAATGTGCTGTGCAGAGGAGAATAGGAGCGGAGGAAGCAGCAATAGAGAGTACCAGTTTCAAGTTATTTTAAAAAATTCAGGGTATTTTAGTTCTTGTGGGAAAGGACATAAAGATGGAAAGAAGAGAAATCAAAAGGGGATTTGGAGAAGGGAAAAGCTGATAAAACGCTGTGTCTATTGCAGTGTGGATGGACGCTATATGGGAGCAATTCTGCTGATACAGAACCACTGATAAGACTTTGATGCAAACAGTGGGGCTCCTCCCTAGTGGTTGTCCCTAATCTGAGCTTTACATAGTATGTCTGCACACAACCTTGTTTATATTTGTCATGAAGTGAGGAACAAGAAGTATTTGAATGGCCCAGTTTAGCAAAGGGATCCTTAAACTTGAATTCTCATCCCTGCCCAAAATGCTGTTGGTCTGACTCTAGAGCTGTAGAAACTCAGAGTCCTCTGGTGGTCTGAAAGTCCACATGAAAAAAAGTCTATGAGTAACATACACACTTTCATAATATTTATACAGCTGTAAGAGTTTTACTTTACTTAAAAATTTCAGCAACTGTGTGTAATCCAGAAATATTTCCATTAGCTTTTTGAACAACGAACTTAAGGTGTTGTAAGTGAAAGTCCGATGATCTTAACCCCAAACCTATGCACATAACACATGTTGCATTGTGAGTCGATAAATCTGAACACCCGTTCCTTATTACTACCTTTATTTTTTCTTTCTGAAGAGTATTTACTTTGCTGCCTTTAAACTGGTATGATAAGCAGCTCAATAGCATCAATCTGTATTCCTGAAAGATAGGATAGACATATATTGTAGCTGCAGATGTTATGAAAGTTTGACAAAAAATGTCTGATAACTTCTGTAGTGTTCAAGGTCATAGAACAAAAATTTCTCACATACTGTAGGAACTTGGTTTTAACCTGTAGGTCATAAAATAGAAGCTGTAAAACAAGTCTGTGAAATATAGCAGAAGAATATTAGTTGTTTTCAACTGACAATTCGTTTTGTAGGTACTGAAGTAGACTCAGCTGTGTATCAGTTCATTCCTGGGGAGAGAGAAAGTGTATGGTCAGCATAGACTAATGTCTTTTTATGAGGAAAGGTTTTATTCCATTAGTACAGTAGGTTGTTGAAATAATAAAGTATGTACTCTTCACCTCTTATTTTCATTTCCTGATGTATGATAGCTTGAACTGCTGTTGAGTAAAATTTGCAGCAAATGTTCTTCCCTGTGCTCGTTTGATATAGTTCACACTCCATTAACGTCCTGATAGAGAGAAGGGCATTACTGTGTAACTTTTTATTTTCCTCTACCTCTGAGATGACTTTGGGACACCATACTGTGACTGCAGATGACTGCAGAACATCACACGGGCTTTAGGTAGTGTCAGTGCAGTACAATGGATTTTGCAGTGCTACTCACAGGCTCTTAATAAATGTAATCATCATCACTGAATTAATTGGTTTGCTTAATTTTTTAGTCATTAGTTTACAGCTGAATTTATCCCACTGTGTACAGACTTATTGGAGCACTCACACTGTGAATGCCAGTCTGGTTCTGGCAATTACTTTAGCTAAGCATATCTGCAAGCATGCACACACACACCCCCACCCCCCACCCCAAATAAGGCAAATTATTTCACATTGTTAAAAAAAAATGGCAAAAATCACCAGCCCATGACATTACAATAGAAAAGTGTTTTCTGTAAAAACAGAATTTAGTTTGTATGTTTCAGGTTGTTTCATTCAGTTAAATATTATTTTTCAGATTAAGCATTTTCTGTTTCATGTTTGTCTTTAGTCATTTCTTCAGAAGCAGATCATATACAGTCATTGTATTTGAAAAATTGTCTCTTACATAGGTAGGACAAAACTAAACTGAGTAAGTCACCTGATGGAGAGGAGATACTGAATACAAAATTAGTCTGAATACAAACACTTGTTAAAGAGGTAAAGATCTAAAGACAGATACCAAAGGAGCTGTCTGGGTGGAAAAGATAAGATGACATAGATCACTTTAATGAGCATTTCAGCCAACATTTAGAATTAGAGTGCCTAAACTTGGCACCAAGAAATGCTGAATGCTTTTCATTCTTTTTAACTGAAATGAAAATAGAAACTCCTTCTTTTTCATCTGACAGGGCTGTGTTTATCAATCGGAATACATGGCCTGTCAGAAACAGTAAGTATTTGAAGATTCCTTTGAGGTCACTGAGACTTGAGTGTTAAGCGACCTTTTAAATCTACACTGGGTGTCTGTGACAGAGTGCATGAGCCTTGGGGCTGGTGCTGTAAGGAAAGGGTTAATTAACCAAACCTCCATGGAGGGGCCCCACAGCTTATTCTTGTCTGAGGATCTGCAGGGGTATTTGGGTAGGATCTGTGGGTGTCTGTGACTCTCTCCAGTCTCTGTCAAGTGAAACAGAGGAAAAGGGAGTAAAATGAGACTGGAAGGAGCCCAGCTATTCTTAAGGAGGCTGAGATCACGGAAACTAAGGGACAGGGGTGCCCACGTTTGGTAGATCTCATTATTTAAGTTGGTATTTTACATGGGCATTGCTCTATTACAATAAGAAGGGGCATAGTATCTGCAGTAATATATTGCACTGCATCATGTTGGCCATTAGGCCAGTATTTTATTCCTCTGCTTCCTTTGTGATTTGGCTACTGCAAGATCAGCTACATGTACTCAAGAGGAGACTTGAGATCCTACTATGACTCTCTGCTGTTTTACTCTGGTTTTCGACTTTAAGTCAGAGAGGCTGTAAACCAGTGCCAAACTGGGCTCCTTATCATGTTTGATCCCAACACAATATGCAGAAAGTGTTTCTTATCTGCAAAATGAACCATAGAAACAGGCAAACCCCTTTGTGGGGTACCTGTGCCATTACAAATATTGTAATAATTGAGTGTGGGTAATACAAGCAGATTTCACCCCCAAGGTGTGACTTATGGCTATAACTCACCAGTGACAACATTACTGGTGAGAGCTGCTGATTTCTAAAAAAAGTAAGAAGGAGGAAAATAAGCAGCCTGTAAGTTATTTTTTGCTTTGCTAATAAATATTTTCATTTCAGTTGTTCTTAAATTTATTTTCTAGGATTTGTATTTTGGATTCCTAATGTCATTTTACAAGAATCTACTCTTAATCAGATTTGAGAGTCCTGAAAATCACATCCCATTTTTTTCAATAGACAAAACATGAGGCGTTTTTCGCTTGTAATTTAAGCTGGATTTTAAGTTGATGAAGACTGAACTGAGTCATCCCTAGTGGGAATAAGTCAGGAGGTTCCAGTATGGGATTTGAATCAGATTGTATTCAAGGTCTTCCAATTGTTTAAGTCAGGAGCTCAAGGAGCCTCAGTTCATGCTAGCAGCTATCTGAAGAAGAGCTGAGACTGTCTCAACACCTCACAGAGCACCATACCTTATGACTCTTTTCTTGGCACCTTTGTAATCTGCCCAATGTGAAGCACTGTGCTGAGGGGCAGAACATCTCCATCTGTTTTCCTGATTGTGTTTCAATTCCTGTTCAGTTACTTCAGAAAATGTCAAGATTTTGCAAACTCATGATGTCTTGACTTATATCATGTTTTCATCCTTATTCTTAAAAAACAGCCAAACAAATGGAGGAGGTATCCCAGCCTCTTACTCGTGGTATGAAAGCAAAGACCTGTCAATACACAACACATACCTGAACCGTCATTGAATAGGGTGTCCTAAGCAGTGTGTCATGAACATACTCATGAGACTCAGGATAACAGCTTTGATCACTCTCAAGATAAGTCACTTTAAAGGCTGTGGAGCTTGGGAAGAAAGCCTTTATTTGACTTCAGGGTTCTGACTGAGCTGTTAGATGAGAATCTTGGACTAAAGGTGAGTTGTAATTTTTGTTAATTAACAGTATATTGTGTGAAAATCCTGAAGAAAATAGTGGACTGTGCCAACACCTTTACCTGATTTATGGCTTCTTTGTCATTATCTTAGGTTTCTGTGCACCTCATAGGAATAGGTAAGAAATAGCAGGTGATGTCCTGATTTTTTAAAAGAAACTTTCTGAGCAATCAAAAGATGTGGCAGGCAAGCAATTTCAGCTGATTGCATCGAGTAGTGAAAACTCAGTCCTTGTTATGCCCATTTCATTCTGTACAATGACACATTTGCTTTCTTTTCTCTGGAAATTTTACTTTTTCATTATTTACCTATGAGGAAAATTAAATGAACTGGTGTTCCTTGACAGCCTCCTGGAGCTCTAATGCTTGCATCTAACTTGCAGTTCATGTTTCCTTCATGTTTTGAAATGTTTCACATTACTTCTTCCTTGCTCTCCTTTTTTGTTCTGCCTGTCTGCTGTAGCAAAAACTCTTCCAGTTTTAGCTGGTGTTATCGTTTAGGAAGCTCTGGACTCTTTCTTTAAATTGTTTAGTAAACAAAAAGCATTGAATTGTATTTGGATGTAAATTGTTTTCCTTTTATTTTTGTATAAAACATGAATTGCGTTTTGACGCCTGGAATTCCTGAAATAAAACAAATACAGTGCTATATAGAAATGATAAGTATCAAGCAAGTAGCCTTGAACTAAACAGTGCATTTGCTGAGACTGCAGAATTTGAGTCCATGTTCATGAAATAAGTGCTGTCCTAGGGAGGTATTCCTCTCCTTTCCTTGACAGTCTTTACTTCTCCTTTCTTTTGGAACGCCTCAAAAAATTTAGTTCTTTCTTCTTCTTGTACCAGCTAAAGCAACTTTCACTTGCTTGAAAGTTCTTGCCTATTCTGGAAGTTGACCGGCCCTTACTTGGATGTATCTGGCTACATGTTTTTAGTAGTGATATTGTGTCGGAACTCATCCATCCTTCACCACAGTACTGCAGACCAGACCTCCACACGAGCAGTGTAGCCAGTGAGAATGATAAGCTGATAGAATGTGTTCAGTCCCATTTTCATCAGGAATTGAAGTAGCACTAGCTTGGCTCAAACTGAACATCACCTGTATCTCCATCCTTCCCATATGGCATTTATTATGAAAAAAGGTTTAAATGACCATCTATGTAAGATGTTGCTGACCAGCCACGTGGAATATGTCAAACCACAAGGAAAATTACCATTTTTTATAAGATTAATAATGCCAAAAAAGGAAGTGCACCTTTTGTGATTGGAGACAGCTGTAATGGGGAAACTTAATCCTGGGGACAGCTCATAGGAACTGAGTCTTGCTCCAGTTTGTCAGCATGGCCTCTATGGCAGTTCATTATGAAACAGTGGCAATATTCTTGCCAAAAGTTGAGATGCTAAATGTTTGGAGTGTTTTTGTCAATGTTATTCCTACTGACCTGGTAAAAAAGTAAAGGGTGCACAGAAAGTGCTTGGGCACACCAGATGTTGCTGCTCTGCTGCTGCCCTGATGGTACAGAAAGCAGTCTGCAAACTTGTGGCGGGAGCCTAGCGCTCTTCTGTCTGTCTTGGACTTGTGAGTAGCAGAGGAAGTAAACATCTGAAGAAGGTGCCTCATGTCAGAGTGTGGGCTTAAACCATGACACAGAGGAAGACATGCACTTCAGCTCATAATGCAAAGTAAAAATCTGGCTCATAGATTTAGTCACAATTACAGCATTGTATATTTTATTGGGGTGACTGGTAAATATGCATTTCGTGCAAACATCCAGCAGTTTGCTTCTGTCTGTATATTACTTGCTGACATCTGAACAACAGAATAAAAGTCCCACAAGCACAGAGGTTTTGTGCTAAGTTCTGCATGTAATGCCACAAACCAGATCCAAATTCTGTGGCACTGCATATTTGTGCAAACCTGTGTTGTCACATAGGAATAAATGAGATGGAATTAATACAGTGTTCATAATAATATATTTGTTACCTTTACTGTATGTCTTCCTTATAGTCTTGGATGATATTCAATTTGCTGCAGAGTTCAACAATCTGAAGAAAGATTGGTGTCTGTGTAGAATAGAGTATTTTCAGCTGGAGGACACCTACAGTGATCATCTAGTCCAACTGCCTGACTGCTTCAGGGATCACCAAAAGTTAAAACATGTTAAAAGCTTTGTCCAAATGCCTCTTAAACACTGAAAGGTGTGGGGCATCAACCTCCTCTCTGGGAAGCCTGTTGCAGTGTTTGACCACCCTCTCGGCAAAGAAATGCTTCCTAATGTCCAGTCTAAACCTCTCCTGGCACAGCTTTGAACCATCCCATGCATCCTCTTGCTGGGAGATCAGCACCTCCTTTCCCACTTCCCCTCCTCTGAAAACTGTAGAGAGCAATGAGGTTGCTCCTCAACCTCCTTTTCTCCAAACTCAACAAGCCCAAAGTCCTTAGTCCATAGGACATTCCTATAGAGAAATGGTTTGTGAGAAGAGAAGTTTAAACTCATGATGTAAAGCATTTAATAATTGTTTAAGGTTGACTTAGGGAATAGACTGACGTTATATCTAATTCGATGAAACTACAGGCTATGGAGAAAACAGGGGTCCTATTGCCCTTAGCTGGGTAGTCCTTCCTTTGTGTTGGATCTAGTGCTCATGTGGATTCAGGGTGAATCAGTTAAACCAGCCAGGGTCCAACCAGGGAGCGTGGCCACCCAGATTGGAATTGAATGTTTTGTGGCTTGCTTTCAAGTTCAAATGCAAGGTCTGGGTCTGGCTTGGAAGAAAGAGAAGAACAGATCTTGCTTCTCAGCAGTCAGCATTTACACTGCGAAGTATGTGTAATGTAAAACTTCATGTTTACAAAACCAACAACATGCATATGTACTGATTTGTCATTGAGATCTTACTCTCTGTGTGAGGGGACGATAACCCTCCCTCCTGCTCCAGTGAACCTCAGGTCTTGGATGAAGTTGTTCAGCCATGTCTGGTGGTTTTGGTCAGATCCAAGGTATGGAATTTGACAATATGTGTCAGGCTTGCAGTTTAATTTGAGAAATAAGTAAATAAGCTTGTTCATGATTATTTTTCTTCTTTTTTTTGGTAAAGATTTAGTGGTAATCCTATCTTACCACATTATATAGGTGTATATCTGACATTAGTTAAAGATACTTATGCTTTGAAATCTTCTTATACATAGTTCAACAAGGCAAAATGTGGACAGTAACCACGGAACATACAAAGGTTCAAAGCACTTGTGCTTCCATGCTGCTGGCAAAATAAGAATAGCTCTTGAATAAATTCTGTAGCAAACTACTGTTTTAAAAAAGATTCTTGTGGCTTTGTGGAAAAAATATTCCACATAGTACAGAAACTGTGGCTAATTTAGTATGTGTAAGTTCAATTTTAAATCTGCACATTTTATGGGTTCTGGGGGATAGCTGTTTTCTTCTTAATAGCATTTATTTTTTTCTCACACTCATGCATATAACAAGGAAGTTGGAACAGCCCAGATCACATCATCAGCTTAAAAACCTAGCTTATCCACCAATAATGCCAAAACCACAAATACACAAAACTGTTTGTCATCTGGTATCTGATCCTGGTCTAGGAGAAGTTGTGTAAAAGGGTTCTTTCCTCTAATAGTAAAAGTCTCATTTTAAAATATTTTTGAAATGCAATGCATTTAAATAAGTCCATAAATAATGGAAAACCTGACTTCAGAAAAATAAGAATACTGTCATGTAAGATTAGTTTAAGTACAGCCTTATTTTTTATATGGTTTATAAAATTTTTCTGCCTTTTTTTTTTTTAACTGTGAGCTACTCATTTGGAGTGCATAAGACTCTCATTTTACATAGACAGGAGTTATATCACTTGCTGCACCAAAGAAGGAAATAAAAATCTCACATAGCTAAAATGAATACCAAATAGTTTATTTTCTTACTAAGAGGATTTGAGGTTTTTCTTAGTGCTTAAAATTAACTTCCTCTTTGTCTAAGTTACACTCTAGCCTTGAAATGTCTCTGACAATATGTAACACTGTGTGAAGAGCTGCTTCTGGGTAGCACTTACTCCTTCATCCTCTCTCTCCATCTCCTACAGCTTTTGTGCTGATTATTGTGGAAGCTGCATTTAAGACTGATTTCTAATGTCACCTGTAGTTTAAATGAAAAAGTTTCATAATCATAACTGAGTCAGATGCCCAGATGAAAAAATGGTTTGTCTATATGCTTCTGCTTGTCCATTTCAGAACTTTTTGTTCAGGTGGAATTTTTGTCTTACCAAAATCAATAGTAAGAATGTGCACACAGTTTTGGAAAATAGAAAAATCTTTGCTTGGCCTAATTATTCATAGTTTCCACCATTTTTCTTACCTACCCATCATTTCCATAGGAGATAGGGTTTTGTGCATTTTGTTGAGGTCTGTAGCCAGCACAAAGACAGGTATTTATGCCCCACCAACGCCACTGTCTTCTGTAGCAGAACAACCTTAGACAGTGACGAGGGCATAGCTGTGAACACCATTTATCTTGACGTTAGCTAGGCTTCTGACACTGTCTCCCCACAGTATTTTTGTGGGGAGGCCATAGTCAGGCTGGGCCATAGTCTGGGTGGTTAAAACAACAGTGGGAGGTGGTTAATGCTATGCTCTGCCTGGAGGTTGGTGGCAGGATGGTCCCGCTGGGGTCCAGATGGTTGTGTTTTACTGGTCCAGAACAGGCCAGAGGGATTGGCCCAAGAGGAACCTCATGAGATTCATCAGTGACAACCACCAAGTCCTGCTCGGGAGGGATGACGCTCTTGCAGAACCGCAGGCACTGGTGGCAGCAAGGGACAGCAGCTCTCTAGGTCCCATGGAAAGGGCACAGTCCTGCACCTGAGAGGAGGAACCAATGCCTTCTACTTAGCACTCATGAAACCTCATCTAGACAATGTACAGTTTTGGGCACTCCAGCACAGGAAACACACCCATAAACCAGAGGGCCACCGAGATGGTGGGGGCTGAAACAGTTGCCCTGAGTGGAAAGGGTGCAGGAGTGGGTCTGGCTCAGCCAAGAGCAGAGGCAGATTGGGGGTACCTTGCAGCAGCCTTTCAAGTCACAGTGAGTTGGTGACTGCTGCTTGCAACAGTAGGTGGTGAGCGACCTGGAGACGACAGACAGAAGTTGAAATGAGAGTGCTTCAGAGTAGGAATAAGGAAAACCTTGTTCACTTCAAGGAGGGTAAAGCAGCTGCAGAGGTTTCCCTCGCAGCTTGTGCATGCTCCATCTGTGAAGGTTTTCAAGGCCTGAGCAACCTGGTCAGACCTCACAGCTGCCCCTGCTCTCAGCAGGAGGCTTTTCTAGGTGAAGGATTTCCTATATCTCTAGTCAGTGCTCTGCTCTTTGGTGGGGATTCAACTTCATTTCTTCTCCTCTGTGCCTTTAGCATCCCAGGTTCTTGCAAGTTCTCCTGCACCACTTCCACCTGTGTCCCAGACCTTTTTGCAGCTGAGATGTTGAGAGGTTGGCTGCATATTTGCAGTACAGGCATTCCTGAATAGTCTCCATGTAGCTTTCACAGTTCACTATCCTTTTTTTAAGAGTTCAAGCGGCGTTATGTGTTATCTTAAAAGTTACTTCAAAGCTTTAAAGTGAACATAGAGTCAATTTAAATGAAGAGTCCTGGAGTATTTTCTTAGCATTGATTGATGTGTTGATGTGATACAGCAGTGGCATAACTGGCTAAACACGAATAACTTCCACAAAACAGAGAATGTATCTAACATCTAACATGGGGCACTGCCAACCCTGGTACCATCAAAGACTTGCTGTTGCTTTTTACTAAGCTTGAAGTTAATGAAAAGTTAATGAGTTGTAATTAAGCACTGAAGGAATTGAAGATTCTTTATCAAAGTTCCCAAATTCCGCTTGGTGAATAACAGTAATTGATAAATGCAAACGTATTGGTTTATCTTTTTTCCTAATTGCTATTCTGTGAGTGGAATGGACATTTCCCCCCTAAATTAATAAAAGCTATCTTTTGAGGGTTTAATTAACTGTTCTTTGAATTGTTCATTCGTCTAAAATTAAACTTCTGTGACAATTATGCAACTTTAAAAAAGTTCCTTCTATGTAACACAAACTACAAAACCATACATTGATTTGGCAGTCTACTATTAGCTTGCAAATTGACAGACTTATGGCTGGAAAAAGCCAGCTGCACCTGTTGTTTTTGCTGAACAAATCACCCTGAAGTACACCATCGTTCCAGCCTGCCACTCTGTCATTGTATTGCTAGGAAAGTTTTTCCTCATCAATAGTGTGTATTTTCTAGAAATGAGTAAAACGATGCAGTTCCCTGAAGTCTAAGTGGTATATTTATGGTTTTAATAGGGTCTTATGGACCACGGGTAAAAGAACACACTTTGATTCATGAATAATATTACCCATAAAGAAAAACGTCTTAAATAAGGTTTCAGAGTGTTGGTTGTTTTTTTTTTCTTTTACCTCTCACAGAGCCAGCTTGAGATTTGTGCTTTGCAGATTTTCTGTGTCCATTAGCACCACGCTGAAATTTGACCTTTTCATAGTAACCAAAATAAAAAGATTATGAAATTATAAACTTTCTGGAAATAATAGATGGTAATCACAACTGTGGTCGAGGAGGCTTTGGGGATAACATTTGTGTGTTGACTGAGCATAGTTTTAAGCAAATTTTGTGCTGACCTGGACTGGTCCTGAGGGTTGTTCAGGGCTGCACTCTATCAGGGATAGAGGGGTGAAGGGGTCCTGTTCCCTAATCCTGTCAGGCATTTGGAAAGGAGAGAAGGTTGAAGCTGCTCCACAAGGAAAATCCCCGGGGCAACTCCTTGCAATCATGTGAGTGGGTAGATGAACATCTCTCTTGCATTTTCCACAGAGCCCTTTTCTGTAACAACTTAACATTGTGTATTCTCTCCTACTTGAAAATATGCCTAATATTGTACAACCATGATAACTGGCAGAATTTCCTCTCTCTTTCTTTTATTCTGATCTTTGTCTTCTGAATGCTGAGTCTTCACTTCTTTACCCTTTTTTCCGCCCAGATTGCCTCATTGTCACCAGCAGCTTCCCAGGCTGTCCCAAGGACTGCTCTGCACAGATACCCATCAGACTTTCTCACCATCACTTTTCTCGTGTGCCTGGTGGGTGACATCACCCTGCAAACTGCAAGGCTTCCTTTTGATGGGCTTTGTAGTATATTTAGCACAGTAAAACTTGATGTCCAGTCAAATAAATGGAAAGAACAACCAAAGGAGCAACTCCAACTGCAGAACCTGGTGTCTGAGATAGAGATGGGACCAAGGCTGATGTATAGTATAACAGCTACTGTAAGATAATTTAAGTATGCCATAATGCACTTTGGAAAGTATAGGATTAAAACCTGAATCTGGACCAGACTCTTGTTATGTGGTTAGGTTATGCCAAAATAAAATAATCTCTACAATTATGTTTGAGTGTAGAATCCTAAATGGATGGATTTAATCACTAGAATGAAATTGGTGTTTCTAAGGGATAAGTGACTGTGATCTTATTAGCTAAAGAGTAGAGCAACAGAGGTAGTTGCTGCTAGGGGAAAAAGATGGCTAATTTGTGCTGCAGAAACTTGTGGTGAAGCTTGAAAGGAGAAGTTTAGGCAGAAAATGTTCCAAACCATTGTCAATTAAAGAAGTATTTTTCTCTTTTTCTGTCATTGTATAGTATTGCTCTTCAAAAGCATTAAGATGTGTGTCATACAACCTTGGCAAGTGACTGAGAATGGGATTATTTTATTCAGTTGAAGACATCACCATATGTAAAAGATATATTAAGATCTCATCTTTAGACCTGGAAAGGTTACTTGCTTGAAGCTAGCTTTGTGGTCACTGCCTCCATTTTTATTATGTTCAGTGTCTGTTAGCATTGCAGAGTTGTTACATGTAAAGAAAGTGGCAATAGTTTTCTTTAGGTTCATGCTTTATCTGGAAGCTATTTTAATTCCCAGTTGCAAACTTGATGTGGGAGTAAATAATTTACAAACTGGTCTTTAAAGGCCAGCAGAGATGGAAAAGATCAATTTAATTCTAATGTGTAAATCTGGAAGTTACTCAGATCCTTCTCTTTTGAAGGAGTCTTGAGCTGAAAAACCTGATTTTCTTGACCCAAGTTATTCCAGACTTTCCCCCATACAGACCATTTCACTGAAAGACATTTTAAAGACTATTAAAATGAGGGACATCATGAAGGGTTGCTCTCAGAATTTATAACATTAATTTTTAATAACTTTTGAATTATTCTGTTTATGGTTCATAAAATAACATGGTAGACTTGGTGGTTGTGTTTCAGTGCAGGGAATTCAGGGCAGACTTGCTGAAGCCTCCCTGGTAACAGACTGGTGTCTGGTAATAGCTCTGGAGGGCTTAGTGGAGGGGAGTTACTGTCCCCCTTCCTGTTCTTTTTTCGATTTTCTTTCTGTCTCTCTCAGTTTGTATGTGTTTTTAAGTACGTGTCTGTCTGCTCTTTATGTAGTAGTCCTTATAGCATCATTTTTATTTTAACACTTTAAGATCAATAAAGAATGTATTGAAGTTAATTTTTTTTTCATTAACACAGCAGTACAAATGAAACAACTTTGAACTGAGACCACACATTTTCAGCTCTTTTAGTCATTAAAGCCAACCAATATAGCATCAAGAAGAGACAGATCACAAAACACTGGTTGGTAGAGCATAGTAAATAATGTGCTTTTTGGGATATAGGGTATGCACTCAAAACATTGTTTTACCGATTTCCTTCATGGTTCTAGGCAGAAATGCTCGTCATGCAGTGTCCTCTTTAAATTAACTTATGTTAGCCTGTCTTCACAAATGGCCTATGAGCTTTCTTTCAAAGGAGATTTTATGTTTATATGTTATGCTTGGCATGGTCACTAGTTTAGTTTTCCATTCAGAAAATGGTTTGGGGTTGTAATAACGTACATCATAGGCCTTTATGTTTTAATGGTAGGATTATTGGTTCTTTTCAAGGTTTTTGTTGTCTGGAAAGACTACTGTTTCAGCTTTCTTTGCTTCGTTGCCATCTACTATTGTCTGTGGTTTGATTACTGTATTGGATTTTCCCTTTATGTTCCTGACGAGCAATACCTAACGATGGAGGCTGGAGGAGCCATCAGAGCAACCTGGACACCACCCCAAATATGTGCCAGAAATAAAGAAAACAGCAGTTGCTGCATTCCTAAAGCATGCTCTGTGCCGCAGCCTTTTCAGACGTAAGTGCTAGTAATTGGGACCATTTGTTGGCACTTATGTAAATAAGGTAATGAATCATCAAATATGAAAAGCAGAATATTAAGTCATCTGCATAAAATCTCCAGATTTCAGAACATTTAGTCTCTGCAAGTATGGGTAGATTGAAACCAAGAAATATCTTTCCAGATGGCTTGAGCACGTGAGGATGCACTGCATGGGCTTTTTAGGGCAGTATCGGTAAATTCCAATTACCTGAGCTATCATATATATCTATATAAACACAAATAAATTGAGTTGCAGATTTCCTTATTGTTTTTTTAACAAACATGTTCATCTCTCCAGAACTGGTCAGACAGCAGCTGACTATTTGTAGGCAATTCACTCAAACCCACGCAGTCAGCATTATGGGGCAATTGTTATGGTGCTGTAAGGACAGTAAGTGACACAAGGGATCGAATTCAACACCACTGACTTGCAATTTTGACAGAGAACCTCGTGCATCATATATGTTGTATTGAGTTAAGTAACACTGTGCAAAAAGTAAAGCTTGCATGATGATATACGTCTTAAATGGGACTTAGAGAAAAGAGACTTTTTTCCATGGTGGTCAAAAACACACATGCAAAAATACAACTGTCACATTTTCTCGCTTTGTCTCTCATTAAACACTGAAAAAGCATAAAAATCACAGAAAATCAATCAGAATAATTTCTTGAAATATTCATTAATGGGTCTCTGAAAAAAATAGCATCTTGCAAATAGACAAATACATTTTTGTTCTGCTGTTGGCTAAACTATCACTCCCTGAGCTGCTCCTGAGAAAAGGATACTGGATTAGTATTACACTCTTTTTCTGTGCCTGTTCTCAGTTTAGATAGTGACTCTGGCTAATTATTTTTGCTTTCTACAAAAAAAAAGCCTCAAAATGAATTCTGGTCTGAGTTGTTATTGTAGTACCTGATTATAAAGAGTGTTTTGGATCTCCTTATTTGCCATCCCATTTCCATAGACTTGTGGAGATTTTTCTTTACATTCAAACTTTGTGGTGGAGAAAACTCTGATAGTCAGCCAAGAGTGCTAGAGCTATGGCTGACCCAGACAGTTATTCCTTCTCACCACCATCTTCAGAGGATGACCATTATCTTCCCATTGTCCTCTTTTTTCTTTGTAATTTGGCTCCTCAGTAGGAGAGCATCAACTGCACCACCCGTTCAGCGGCATTACTGATGGTACTTCACTGGATGAGGAATGATCAAGATTCTTCATGTGGGATATGAGTAGATTACCTTCACACCCACAGGTTCTGCTCCTTTGAGTTACTTCTTTCACTTATTTTTCCTTTTTTTTTTTTTTTTTTTTCCCATGTGATGTAAAAGTCAGGATAAAAGAGGAATAATGAATCAATAAAAATGGCTTGTCTGCACATTGCCCATATGAGCAAGATTCGGTCAGTCAAAGACTGCATTTGGCTCCTCATATATCCAGTCTGTTCTTGCTTCCTACCTGTTTCCTCTTCTCTTCATTCCAAGATTTCATTCAAACCATTATATGGACTGATTTTCTGTAAGGCATATTTTGTCTTTTGTAAAAATCTAAGCTCTCCATGTTGTATTTTTGATGTGTTAGAGCTCTTTATAAGGTTATTCATCTGTTAAGAGGTGGTCATTTGAACAAGATGATGCAAAAACCTAGAGAAGGCTGCAGCTATGCTAAAACAAACTAGCAGCTAACATTTGAAACTAACATTTTCTCCAGAGTAAAATGTCAGTGTAGTGTTTCATGTTGTTTCTCTCCCTCTCCTTTTTATAGTGGCATTAAAGACTAAGCCAGCCATAGTTTCACTTACGTAATTTCAGAAGAGATTTTGAAACTTGGACACTTTTTCTTCAAAAAACTACCAATGCTATAAATTTGAAAATATGTATTTTGGGGTCCATCCTTAAAATGTTTAAGAATCTAATGTGAAATTAGATTTCACACAGACGTGAAAAAAACCCTGCAGATGTGAAAGGTAGTTTTTGTATGTTATTTAACAATTAAATAATAATGGTAATGATCTGCTGTGTTTTATAGCTAAGGGGTATTCCTTTAAGAACATATCAATCCTAAGTTCTTATTGGGTTTGATTATAACACTGGAACAAGTGAAACAACTTTGAACCAAGATTGTATAAATTTTATCTCTTTTTATCATTACAGCCAACCAGTGTAGCACTAAGAATAGCCAAATTGCAGAACACTGGTAGATTGTAGTAATAATATACATATGGAACAAATCATTGTATTTTGTATTCTTCTGTGAATGGACGATATATAGAAAAATGTAACATACTGCAAAAAAAGAGTATTTGTTATGAGTTGCATGGGCAGCTTTTTTCACAGCTTTTTTTATCCGTCTGGAATTGCTTAGCGATTAACATCATCTGATCAGGATAATGTACCAAGCCTGCCATCGCAGTTGGCACAAGTTGGAAATCTTAGCAACAATCCTGGCAAACAGCTCAATGTTACTGGCTGTGTTTGCATGCAGTGTCCACTGCTTTGTTCTTCTGCGCCATCCATTCATGGGTAGATGTAGTTGCATGTGTGCAGGTGTGTTTAAGATCCTATAATTCTTCAGGTGGGGAAGGGAACCAAGCACAGTCATCAAAAGGCCCCTGAGGACAGAGCACCACTAGATGAAGGATAATAGTGCTGTAACTTTCCTGGTTCAGAAAAACCGTAACCATGGTATGGTTCAATATGGGTAAACACTTCATCAAGTAGGCCACAGACCTGTGGGCTCAGGCAAATACAGGACTTCAAAAGTCTTGAATCAAAGCCAGATATAAGATGCAGAAGTGAAAGGACAGTAAAGAAAATTCATTCTGCCCTTACTGATGGTATTCTGGTTTTGGGGCAGAATAAGGTGTTCAGATTCCACAGCTGTAAAGTCTTCTATCTTTAGGAAAGGTTTTGCTATGGTTTAATTTTCTAAAACTTGAAGAAAAGGAATTAAACTAGACCTGAAGGGGTTTTGATTTTTTTTTTAAGTCTTGGAGCTGAGATTAAATTTTTATGGCTGAGTAGTAAATCTCTGGAACAGGGTTTCCTAAAGCAGAGACAACTCTGCTTTAATTATAGCATCTGCTAGGCAGCTCTTATATTACAGCAGGACCCTTAACAGACTTTTCTTTTTAAGACCATATTAAAGACTAACACGACTTGCCATAATTACAGCTTGCTTTCTGTTGGGGGTTTCACTCTGTCACTGAATGACTGGGTAGGTTCCTTTTGCATGGTTTATTTTCCCAGGAAGAATGTTTTTAGGTTTGTGTGAAATGTTTTAAAATGGATCTCAATATATTGAACATGAAGCACCTTTGGTATTTTGCAACTATTTCAGAAATCATATATGGAAAAATAAAGTACTGGCACATTGTTCTAAGAAAGCTTTAACATCTGCAGAATTAACTTGTCACTAATTTTGCATGCTTCAGTTACTAGAAAATCTATCTCTCTGAAGCACTAAACTTTTTTAAATCCCATTACATACCTATCTATGACTTGCATCTGAAATTGTTTCATCACTGATCTTTTGGTGCCTATATATTTATTTTTCATTTCATGCTGAAAATGTTATGCCATCTGGTTACTTGCTTAATTTTGTAAAGAGAAGACTTCATTAATTTACGGTTTTAACTCCTGCACCTGCAACTTCCATTTACTGGTGTAATAGTTGTTGCCTCTCAATAGTTTAGAAACAGTTTGCTGGAGCTGAAATATTTGTATACATGTGCCTTTCTCTCTCTAGATAGTTGCAAGCCAAAATATGGGGGCGGATTTGGTGAGGCTGAGAAAACACCCCATCCTAAACCATATGGCATCAGCTACCAATTTTTCCCATCTCGCATGCGAAGGGTCCTCTCCCCTCCCCAGCTCTTTATGTGTGAATGTAAACTGGAACTTCATGGGTGCCCAAAAAAGGAAATGTCAAGCTTTGCAAATGCTTTGTTTGGATTAATAACATCTCCAGTCATGTTTCTTTTATCCCGGGGGGCACAAATGTTACTTACGTTAATAGCGGTATAATAACCTATTTAATATGCTATGGTAAAAATGCTTTCTGTTAGCTAAATCTTAACAAATTCTTGTTGTCATATTTCAGCAGTAATTTATTTTCTAGGCAGGAAAGAGGAGTCTTTAGTTTTGAAACTAATAGAACATTGTTTTAAACAGTGGAAAGTGTATAGCATTCTAAAAATAATACTTGTTTACATATATGTGATTCTTCAAAAGCATAGACTGCACTGTTGGTCTCTTAATATTAACTTCTGCTGTGTGAGGCAGTGACAGAGTTTATTCATTGACCCAAAGCACTAGAAAACTTCCCACAGCACTTCACAAAAACCTGACAAACAGAACTGCTTTTTTCTTAATGGTAAGTTACATCAATATGATGTCTCAACCTAGCTGAAGCTGGCTATCTGAAATCTAAGGGAAAAAGGGTTGGGTTTATTTTGGGCTTTTTGTTTGTTGTTGTTTTGTTTTATGGGTTTATTTTCAGCAGTTCAGAAGAGTACCTTGGGGCTTCAGAAAGCCTGAGAGCTGATGAAAGACTTACTGCCTGAGGAGCTTCATTAGGAACCTGTGGTGGAGGGGGCGGGCTGGCAGGGACGGACCTGCTCTTTAGCTGGGCAAGGGGAGCCCAGGTCTTCAGGGGAGTTGGGGTGGGGAGAGGACCCCTGCAGTTGCGGTGCAGGTGATGGGAAGCTGGCAGCAACCCTGGGTGGCATGCTCTCATGCTGTTTCATCCTGTGAGTGATTTACTCTATCTGTATCCAGTCAGAAACACAATCAGCTAAGCAACCTGTGCCTATGTTTTTGGGTGGGGTTTTTTTGGTTCTTTTGAGAGGTTCGATCCTCATAGCAGGAATCACCAGCTTCGCATCTCAGAGCCTTTAAAATAAACAAAGATTACTTTTTTGGGGAACACTGTGACATAAAATACGAGAGGCTAACAGGGAGTAATGACCAGAAAGAAAGCAAATCCTCCCAGAAACAGCAATCAGGCATGGAACGGTTTAATTGCTGGGACTTTGGAGAAAGAAGGTTGGGCATCTACTGTTGGACAGAGTTAAAGATACTTAAGCTTCCAGATTATAAACAGGCTCTGAATATATTTCATAATACAGAATCACAGAAAAGTTGGGGTGGGAAGGTGCTTCTGGAGATCACTTGGTCCAACCCCCAGCTCATGCAGGCTCAGCTACAGCAGGCTGGTCAGGGCCATGCCTCGTTGGGTATTTTTTATCTCTAAGGATGGAGACTTCATGACCTGTCTGGTCAACCTGTGCCGGTGTCTGACCACCTCTAACATATAACAAACTTTTAGTTATGTTCTTTATGTTTCCTGTATTTCAATTTGTGCCCACTGCCTCTTGTCCTGTTGCTGGGCACCACTGAGAAGAGCCTGGCTCCATACCTGTTCATCCCCACATCAGATACTTATGTACATTGATAAGATGCCCCAGAGTCTTCTCTCCTACCAGCTCTCTCAGACTCTCCTCACATGACATAATGCCATTAGGTACCTGGTTGCTATTCAGGAACTGAGGTATTATTGAAAGTGGTCATCTTTGACTGGAGCATTCTGGGAATTTCCTATGTTTAAGGAACATGCTTGACACACCCCGTTTTTGCATGTCTGTGTCTCTGTTGTGAGATAAAGAGCTTCTTCCGTGTCAAAAATGAATGTTGATCAGGATATTGCTGCTGTCTCACAGTACAGAAGTGTCACATTGATATCCAAATAGACAAGATTTAGGGCCCACGCCTTTCATGTCAGAAGCAGATGGATAACATCTCTCTTTTCCCCCATCTCTTGTTGCTGTGTTGCTATAAGAGAGAGCCTTAGGAAAAACTCGAATCCATGGTGTCCTTGCTTTGCTTAGAAATCAAATTATTTTAATTTTATGGGAATTGTGACTGCCTGGTTAGATTCCTGCTTCACAGCTGGGGCTGCTTTTTCCAAGAGCACCCTGTGCTAAGGGTGCTTAGTTTAGGTGAATGTGCAACATGCAGTAAACTCAGTAGGATTTCTCTTTAGAAGTATTGAGTTGAAACCGAAGCACCGTTATTTATGTTGTCAGTCAGAGCGGGGTTTTATATCACAATTGTCCTGTGTTTGGGAAAATTAAAATATACCTATGTAGTATCAGAGGCATTATTGTCACTGCTTAAAAACTCTTCTTAAGCACAGAGTATTTGTGTTTGCTAAAGAAATCGTAGTGGAAGATCTTCAAGATAACTGTTTGCAAAACAATCTGTGATCTTTAGAGGGATTGACAGGATACTCCTTAGGCTCTGTACAACTGAGCTGTCACATAGTTATTGGCTTTCACTTTTTCTCTTCCTTCTTCAGTCATTCGTCGCTCCAGTTACATGGTTAACTCTCCATTCATCTTCTTCTTTCACTCCTGTTTCTATTCTCCATCTTCTTCTGCATGACCTGCTGTGCCTGAGCACTGCTAATCAGCCCAGGGTTACTCTTCTGTCCATCGAAGTCCCTCCTTGAGAACTGAAGTCTTCCCACTCACTTAGAGCTCCTACTGTGTTGATAAAATAATATGCACAATATTATCACTATCATGGCAAAGCTTGCTGTATTGCACTTAATCCGTTCTGTTCTTGATGGGGCAACAAAGGAATAGGTAATATGCTTTACTGAGGAAGCATAAACAATTACCTCTATAATGGGACTCTTGAAAAATATACGGAAATAGCATGCAAAAATACTTTACTGCATTGCACAATTGCCATTTCAGAAAATGAGTGATGCCTGTAATAATTCAGACATGTTTTCTTGTCTTTTTGCTTGTTAAGCAATTCTCCTAAATAACTATTAGTACTTTAGCTCTGGTAATATTGATTTGCTTATGTTTGTTCTAGTTTTGAAATAAAATGTTTATTCATATTCTGTTATTGATATAGCATACTGGTTGCCTGGGATATTGAGGAATACACTTTAAAATTCAGCGTGAAGATTTTACTGTAACTGTAGCTGTGATGTTTTCTCTGTACACCGTGTTTACTTTTTTCTTTAGGAGTTGTTTGCAAAATTATGATGAATGGAATTTTCTTTTCATGTGACCAAATACTTTGCATCTTGGCAGCACTCACAAGTGCAAGGTTGGCAGGGAAAGTTAGGCAGCCTTTGCCTAAGCATTTTCAAAGAAAAGCACCCAGGAACAGAGGTTTGAAATAATGTAGCCTGAGGTCAGGAATTTTTTATTTGGAAAGTTAGTAAAGAACATGCTTATCTGCAGTGGGCAAGAAGCCAGGGTTTTTTAGGTGCATATGTGCCAGTGAAAGAGGACAGTGTAATGGGCAATGTTCTGTGCAGTGTCATTTCCTAAGCAATGCCACTTAGTAACAAAGGATTTGGGCCATTTTTCAAAAAGAGATGATATTCACTGTCAAACCTTCATTTATTTTGGTGAATTAGAAAATACAATGGCAGGAGAATACGCATCATTTAATTCCATATGAGCTCGCACCATGCTTAACTGAAAGACAAATGTATTCTTGACATCTGGCATTTACTGTGTAGCGCCAAAGCGATGCGGTTTTAGTGGACACTGGAGAGATTTGCTATAACAAGAAGATGGTTGTCTGAGAGAGAGGGTTGGGAGAGGAACGCAGGAAGGTCCCGCGTGCAGAGGTAACCCCGCACCTGGGTGGTTTTTCATGTTGTACCTGCGTAGGTGGGGCATTCCCCTTCTGCTGCCGAGTGCCTTGTAAGTGCACGCCAGGAGCTTGAGACAGTCCCTGGAAGAGCATCTACCCCCCGTGACACGATTGGGACTCAGCACCAAAGCAGAGTCATCTGGTTTACCCCAGCACACATTTACATTCCACAGGTCCAGGAAACTGTCTGTGTGACCACCCAACGCCTGGTGTTTAAAACTGATCGGACTGGCAGCACAGCACTTCATATCCAGCTGCGCTGCACACACAAACTCCCCAGCCTCTGTGCTGGAAAGTGAGCTGGGAAGGATTTTTTTTAGACATTGCTTTTGGAGCAGGTACATTCCTGCATAGGCAGAATGTCCAAACCCTCTCGCTTGGCTCGACCTCTGTCAGCTAATACAGCTCCTAAATCGCCTTTGTCTAGGAAAGAAGATTTTAACAGCCGATCACGAAAAATTAGGCTAGGTGAAAAGATTTTGAGAGCTGGCAGCGAAGGAAACCTGGTTAAACAGCATCAGCAAGAGCAGGTGGAAATCACAGAAGGGCTTGTTCCACGGAGGGCTCCTTTCCTGAAAGGTAACCGGTTATTTCATACTGCAAAAGGAATAATCAAATGCATTTGCAGTAACTGCCTTTTTAAAAAAACCCAAACATCAATTACTGTAGAATAGGGGGGGGTGTATGTATGTGTGTGTATGTGTGTGTGTATTGTTTCTGAATGACAGATTCTGGTACATAAAGCATTTGTTTTGAAAATAGAAAGACTCAAAACATTTTTGTTGTTCATTTGTGGCTGGGTGCTGTATACAAGCTAAAAATGTTGAGCTGTCAAAGTGGTAAATCACAATCTTTTACAGTCTAAATGTGATCCTGTATCGTGAAGCTTTATTTGAAATGAAAATTTGAAATTATTAGCAAGCATAAGAAAGATTAAATAACGTGAGAAAATAGATATCAGTGCAGGCACAGAATCTCATTCAACCTTGCAAGTAAAACTCCTGTTCACGGGTCCTAAAAAGGCAGCTGTGAGTTGATTTCTTGTATAAAAACTAAACAGATCAAGTGTATTTGGAAAGGCTTATAAGCTTTCAGAATGCAAACAAATGTGGAGGATAATATAAGATTATGATCTACTTTCACTGATCTGTTGAGCAATGGGTTGCAGGAACATTACCATTGCCTCTTTTTAACTTAGTTTTTGTGACAGTAGTCCTTAAAACTGCATTTAAAAGTAGCCATTTGATCTGCATGGTGAAAAATGAGGGTAAGTTGCCATTCTATTAGGAAATAGAAGTAGTACTATTCTAATTGAACATTTAATGGGTTTTGCATTTAAATATGAATGAGAAGCAGAATCCTTTCAATCCCAAATAGAAATTGCTGCCCCTCTGTCGTAAATCCATAGGAAAAAGAAGTGTAAATTGTAGATCTTTGTAACTTGAAACTGTGTATTTTCTTTTCACGCACATGGCATCCAAGGTCACAGTTTTCATTTCAGGCTGAATAAGATTTAAAAGAATTTTTTTTTCCCTGCAGTATGATTTTTATTATTTCACAAAGAAGGGAGAAGTGATGACACCTAATCTTACTCAGGGAGATGGATGATCTGTTTGTTTCTACAAAGGAAACTGGGTCTGAAGCACTTTATTAAAGGCAGAAGAAAGCAAATAGAAACACTGGAGGTGGGAGGGCTTAAACTTCTCAGCTCACTCATAGAATGTCTTGCTTATTTAGGGACGTAATGTGGAAACTCATTTTTGATCTTGTGAAATATGCAAGAAATTAAAACCTTTATTCTCACCACAAAAAAGCAGATTTTCAATTTTTTCTGCCCTGGTAACCAAATATTTCTTGATGCCATAGTAAATGATGTTTCCCAGTCAAGTTTGTAAAATTTGAAAACATTCATAAAAAGCCTTGTAACTGGTTTTTTTTTTTTCACCAAGTTAGGGTTTTTAAGCAGTAGTTTGTGCCCTTTGTGTTCTCTCGATTATTTGGTGCCTTCAGGAAAAGAATATGTTATGTGGGATTTACAGAATAGCAAGTGTGTCCTTTTAAGGGATGTGATTTTTATGGATCTCTTGGGGGCCTGCTTTTACTCATTTTATTTAGATGTTTTTGGGCTATACAATGCTTTGCAACTAAAAACAAGTATTGCAGTCACTGCTTAGTGTTTTAGGTGAGATTTCTCTAAAAGAAAAACCTAGTGGCTATCAGTAGAGCTGCAACCTGGCATGTGCTTTTAGTATTTATAGCATTACACTTACTGTTTTCTGGAGCATGAATTAATCCCTGTTATATACTGGCTTTCTGCATTGGGATGGTTTGTGTACATTAGGCAGGATGTTACTGTGATTTGTTTTTGCAAGTGATGTTGAAGAACAAATGTTCTTCAGTGTTTGAAGGGATATATAAGGGTGATGGTAATGCAGAATGTGTGGATTTTCTCTGAAAATGGGACCGGATGAATGGCCCCCACTGGAGTCCAAGTATTGGCCAAAGTGATTTGGAAGATGCTTTGTGAGAAGCAGTTGAAGAGCTGGATGGTGGAAGGGCAGCAGATATGGCAGAAGCCAGAAGAAGTAGTGAAGGGTACAGGAGCTACAGGGCAGTGCCCTGGAGCCAGGACTGAGTGTGAGCAGCAGCCAAAGGTGCTCATGTGGTCTCAAAAAAGAAACGAAGGAAAGTGGGAGAGGTGCCAGAGGGCAGGTACCAGCTGAATGTGATGGCTGAAACAGGGAGCATAGTGAGGGGAGGCTGAGAGCTCCAATCAAAGAGGACTGGGGCTTGGAGGAGAAAAAACAGCAAAGGAGGAAGGGATTTTAGGAACAAGTGGATTAGAGAAGCTGGGATGGGGAAGTGGGAGCAGGAGGCTCTTTCAGGTGGGGAGTGGGGTCCTGAACAACCTGACATGGAAGTGGGCGATCTGTTTGACCAACCCTCATCTGTTGTTATGCAGTGTCAGTGAAACCCCATGGCCCAGTGTGTCTGTGTTAAAATCCTGCTGTGTGCACAAGGGATCAACCTGCAACTGCTGGACTAGTTCCTATTAGTGAGCTTTACATGTCTTCATGAGCAACATGACGACATTTCTGGTTTCTTTCAAATTGTTTTAAATTAAAACCAAAGATATTACATGCATGAATGGTGTCAACACACAGTAATCCAGCAAAGCTCAGTGCTTAACAGATAGGGAAACCAAAATTGCAGTTACAGCTTTAATGGGACTGTAAAGAATGATAACTCATTTTAATTAAGATTCTATGTTGGGGTTTTTTTCTTTTTCTAAAGGATTCCTGCCCTGCGTTGTGCATGGATGAATTGTGCTTAACTGATGAGTTGGATTGTATAAGCAGGGGGGCAGCTTGTGGCAGAGACAAAACTAGTCCTTATAGGTAAAGCCATTAAAGGTTGGAGTGGATTTCCCTCTGCCTCTGCCACAGGTATTGGACATACTGCCTCAACTTTCACAGGGGAGTACTGGCTGTGTGGATGTGCTTTTTGTTTTAGTTTTTGGATGTTCAAGTCTGAGAAAATGGGTTCTGATTTGCAGTGCTGAACACACGTAAGAGTAATCAAAGTCAATGTCGGCTGTGGTTTTATTGCATGAAGTACTGTATAATATAAAGGACTCAAGAAGGTCATCTTGTATTTATCTGTTACTCTTCACCTGAATTTAATGAACATCACTGACCATAATTTTTCTGGATGCTAGCTTCTCATCTTGCTAAAAAGGGTGGAATGGGTAGAATAAGATTCTTACTTTATAAGGACTGTTGTGAGAATGGCATTTCACAAATATTTACCTACTTTAATACAGTAATGAGGACTACTGAGGCACAGGCTACAAAATTTGTTGCTTGGTCTTCAGACCAAGGTCTGACAAGCATGTGGTATGTAAACCCCATGTCCACATCCAGAGTAGTTAAGATGAAGCATTCGGCTCCATGTGTGTGAAATGAGCCCTCTTCATTTTGTGCAGAGAACAAGGGGATGACCTTTATCAAGGACAGGGGATGTGCTGGTAAGGAAAGACTGTACCTCAGTGCATGTGCACGTGGGGTGAGACAAGTCTGAGTTTTGGCATTTCCCATCTGGAAAGTGGCTATCTTTGCAAAGTCAACATCATTTCTGGATTTGCTGGTTTGAAAGAAATGGAGATAGGTAAACCTTTCATTTTTCATTCTCTCTTTCAAGACTGAATCACTTAAAATATGGGGTTTTTTACCTCTGGGATGTGTTATTGGTAGGAGAGCTTTATGAATTTCTGTCACCCATACTTTCCTCCAAGAAAAGCAGAGAATATACTAATGACTGTCTTTTCAATTTCCTTTCTCTGTCCCATTTTATTAAGTTTTGATATTTGCTTTATTTGGCTTCACATCGTTTCACTTTGCTTTATTTTTCACTCTGTTTTTTTCCATTAAATTTTACTCCCTGGTTTCTCCTCTGCACTTTACTTTGCATACTATGGTAATTGGAATGCAAGGCCAAAGCTTTTAGACTAAAATTCTTGGTCTCTCATATTCAGTTGGATCCAAAACTAGACAAAACCTGTTTCTCCCATCCCTAGTTATTAGACGGGGGCCAAAGGTCTTTAGGGATATAGTGGGTTTCATATCTATGGCCTCTTCATGCAAAACAAGCAATAAAAGCACCATAGAAAGTGGAATTCATTGTATTTTCTCCATTTTATTTTTATGACAAACTCCAACTTAACAAGGACTATATAATCCATCGGTGTATTACTAATTATCTCCAAGCTTGTTATGGTTTTTAAATAAAGAGCTATTGAATCATGGGCAAAGTTTGGAAATTATTCTTTTTGGCATTCAAGTAATAGCTGTGGAATGTTTAAGGCGAAGAACCTTATCTGTCGGGAACTCCAATTTCACAGCATTTCCTGACAGAGATATACCTGCAAATACAGAACACATGTAAGATTAGTGGTTAGTCTTCCAAAGAAGTTCATTGTTAAAAGAATAGCAAGGCAAAGAATGTTTGTATTTAAGCTACAGTATTTTTGTTTCCTCTGAAAGTGTTTAATATTCATCAAGACAGAGAACAGAGTTCTTATAAGTACTTGTATGTACAAATGTTCATTATCTCACAAATTTAATGCTAGTTGTCTTCTTTACTGCCAGTACTATTTTTTAATTTTGCTTTTAAAATGCAGAGTTTTTACTGTGACCTTAAAATAATAATAAAAAAAATTGTAAATTTTGCTGTCTTGTGGAGTAGTCTGAGAAACTATAATGAAACTAGGGTTGGTAACAAATATGTTCATCTTAATATGGTTAACTGCTCAAAATTCTAAGCTTGAGACAGCTTGCAAACTGATAGGGAATGTGTGATTTCATTTTAGTATATTAGTATTAGGAATGAAGAAATGACATGGACCATTAGACATCAAAATACAAAAGAGATCTATATAAAAACTTTCCAAGATGGAAAGGAACATTATTAAAATAACTTGGAATTTATAGTTGCATTGTAGAAACAGGGATGAGACAATAGACATTCTTTCATCACCTGTGTGCATTTATTCCTGTAGCGGTTGATATATGACTTCACCTGGAGGATGAATAGGGCAACCAAACATGCTTCCTTCCAATTAAGATTATGCAGTATATAAACTGGAGTTATGGTTATTGAAAACTGAATGTCTGGACATTAGTTTAAGTAAGGAATGATAGGCCAACTTCTGTTCTTACTTGCTGTGAGATCATGACTCAGACCCAAGCATGAAGTATACATTAGCTTTTTTTAAGCATGATTTCCAGCAAAAATTGGTCATGTCAAAACACTCTGGCAGGCTTTCTTTCATCAGTAACCTTTTTACCCATTATTTGAATTTGTGCAATTATGATGGAGAGGTAAGTGTCTCAAAAATACTGCATTTCTATGATATATGGTATGCACTGTGTGCTGTATAGCATACTCTGTTCTATACCTGTCAAATGGTACATGTCTATATTTTTCTATAATTTTGTGGAAAATTGCTAGCTGGTTGGAGAAGGAAGACCTGATAAATATCATATTCAGGGGAAAGCTGCAGTGTATGCTCAACTCTTCTTACACATCAGAGGGTTCACATGTGGGTGAGACCTCATGAAAGCCATACCCCAGGGACAAGCTCAGGTTGTAGTTCACAGCTCAGACAATTCACCAGAGAGGCAAATTCAGACTGTGGAGGAGGTAGCGTGAATTCTGATGGGAACTTTTTCAAGCTGAATGCATACTGCACCCAAAGTATAATTCAGTTTACAAAGTCAGTAGTCAATCACAGAAAAAAATAAAAAAAGATGAATTAGAAACCAAGTTACAGTAGTTACACTGCTTGCAGAACTATTTTTCAATTGCAAAAGTATATCCACTTTGAAATCTCTTCCTTTGGGACCTGGTAGGATTGGAAAGAGAGCACTATACATTGCCTTAGGAAGCTCAGGATCTTACATTTCTTATACTATAAGGTCTAATAATAGGGGATGAGAAAAAAAACTCCACCAATTCCCCCTCCTCAACTCAAGGAAAGATTAAATCCTCTAAATGAGGGGATTTTGGAGAGGCCACTATTTTGAGGGAAATTAGGTATGATTTTTTGGAATATTGATTTTTTCTTTATATTATGTCTCCCTGAAATCAGTCAGAGGTTTTGAAGTTTAGAATAAATTAAGGAAATGAACAGGTGGAACTTAGATATTCTTCATTAATAGATCCTTATTCTATAATGTAACTTACCAATATCACTTTGCCATATGTAGAATGTAAGAATATATTTCATATAGAGTATATAACTTTTTACATATATGCAAAATTTATAGTGGTTTGACAGTATAGTGCACTATCTAAATGCCACATCTCAATTGGAACCACAGTATTTAGGTATTAGTGGTTTCATTAGATGCCAGTCAAACAGTACCATGTAAATCTGGCCTAATTTTGCAAAATTTGGATGAGAAGGCTCAGAAACACTAGTTCCACTGTCAAAACCCTCTCAAGTCCAGTTGTTTCTGCAAAACAATTCTTTTCTGTCCAAAACTGACCCTATAAATACAACGTGTGTAACTTTTGAGTGTGTCCTGTTATCAAAACATGAGCTACAGTTTTTAATTGAAACTTTCAGATTTATGCCTTTACTTAATGCTATGGATATACTTTTAGAGTAAAATGTTACTTATAAATTCAATTTTAGTAAGTTTATTTGTATGATATCAATACAGGAATTGTTCTACAGTTGAGACATATATGGAAGTGGAAAGAACATCATACAAATGTGATAAAAAGAAATAGCAACGGCCATGTATTTAATATCCCTTGTACTTGATATGTTTATGTTATCTTTCCTTTTTTGGTGGATGGACTGTAATATTCTTCTACTCTGAAAGTCAGCTCCTATCTTTTGTTGTTACTCTTGCCTGCTGGTAAGTGATGAGATCTATAAAACTTTCTTTAATCCAAATTTCCAGCATTATTTGAAGCTCTAGTTCAAATTGTTTTGAAAAGCAATGTGAAAAATGTAGACGAGACTTTGGTTTAGGGTGCTTGTGGTGTGGTGGGATTACCCAAGCAGCTCCACAGCAGTCAATGGCTGTTAGAAATCGGTACCAGGCAGGGTCAGAACTTTTCAGCTGTTTCTCTGGGGGTTGTGAATTGTCTTTCAGTCGAAGCATTCAGTTTGAAACAATCTGAGTTTTCTTTGTATGATTTTTCCCAGAATTTGGAGTCTGAGGAATCTTAGTGGACTCAGAAGTCTCTTGGTGAAAACAGGCCTCCATACACAAACAGTGATGCTGATGGAAACGTCAGTATTGCTGAGCTCCTGAAGAGTACACTTGTTACCCTTCATAGTCTCTCAGCCTAGCTCATGTCTCCTCTGAAACAGGATTTTCAAATGGTGTTCCAGCACTGAGAGCAGTGGAAGGATTATGTTAAATTTCTTGCAGACAAATATTTGTAAATCCTAGTGCAAGTACATTTTTTTGGACAATGGCATGGTAATGTTTTAAGCTTCTGATTAACTCCTAGAGACATTTTTGCTGGTAATCATCTTTTAAGTCTTCTAGGCATTTAGAGGGTTTCACCCTGCCCTAGAAAGATGATCATCCTAGCTGATCTTAATTCCTAAATCCTTTCTTGTATTTTAAGGGTAGAAACAACATTGGCTCTTTTTGAATCTTCTGGTATTTCACCCATTCTGAGTGAATTCAGATAAATATTAAGAACACAGAAATTTTCATCAATTAGTTCTTGGAGTGCCCTAGGATAAGATTCATGAGATTGAGCACCCTGTCTCATCTCATTCCTTCTCTATTTAGATTTCATTGCTGATACTAATTACGGAAGATGCATGATCACAGCCAATCCTCTTAGTGAAGTCTGTGTGATATGAGAAAGGCATTCAAAATTCTGCTTTCTCCAGGCCATTTGTTAAAAACTGACTTTTCCCACTGAGTAATGGATCCATCTTTTCTTTGCCTTTCCCCTGACTATTAAGGCATTTATGCAATAAGGTAGTCACCCAGGCCTAATGCTCAATTTAAGCAAAGGGAGAAGAGTTAGGGTGCAGTCATGATTTCACCTTATTTTCTTTCTCTGGAAAAAAAAAATGAAGCAGTTATTAATGATGCTTAAAAAAAAGAAAAAAGGCAAAGCTGCAAATACATGAAAAATCAAAACATCTGGAATTAACAAGGTATTAATATAGAGATATCTAAGAACAGGCAAAGTTGTACTATTACTGAGGAATATGTGATTTATGATAGCCACCTCCTGCTGACATAGGCTGTGCTTGTGCCCTAGTTTAGGTAGCATTTATCTTGAGCCTGGTACTTTGAGTTTGTGAACAGGCTAATGTCTTTGCTGCAGTTTGGACATGTGAGAAGCTTCCTGGGCAGTGAAAACTTTGGAGAAAGACCTCCTCAGCCTTCCGACTTCCAAAACTCAGATTCATCTGCATTATCTAGGTGTGTGATAGATTCAGTTCAGTTGTTTGAAGTCAAACTTTTTGCACCTTTTGTTGGAAGACACAGGAAAGGAGGTTTAGCCAAGGAAGGTGTAGCTGCAGCCCTTGCTGTGTGAGGTGCAGGCACTGCCCGTCTAATATGCAAGCTTCAGAAAGAGCTATCCTACCTGGCTGCATCTTGGCCATAACCCTGCAGAGCCTGAGCTGGCGGTTAGGACGTGGAACATGCATCTTCTCCTTTTGACACTGCAGATATATCTATGGTTTCCTGTGTCCAGTGATTAGGACCTGTCTCTCTTTCAAATCTCAATTTCATTAGATCAGAGAATGAATACCAAGCATTGCACTGGTGTGGGTGATCAAATAGCACCTAAAAGGGTTAAAATTAATCCAGCAGTTTGAGATCGAAGTCTAGTCTCTCCTAAATATGTTCCCAACACAACAAACCCTGTGCTGTTCTATCAGTTATTATTCAGTGACATAGATTTCTCAATGAAGCCACGAGGGTATGATACATAACCTCATCCATATGCTGGATATTCTAGGCAGTGTTAAAATCATGCATTCAGTTCATGCACTAGCCATACAAACTCCCATGTTACACTTGGATATTTTCCAGCCTGCGCCTCTCAGTGTGCCATTTGCTTTTTGTACTTACCATGTGCACACCATTTGTAATTAACTGAGGCTCATCTACCACCCTCCTGTGTTTCCCATTGTTGTAGTGTACACACTTTTGTGATCCAGTTTATCTCTGTGCTGATTTACCTCTTATGTTACCATTTGATCACAGTTCAAGTAATTATGCTTCCTGTTCTTCAAGCTTGAATAGCTGAGGTATCACTTTGAATACCAGCCTTGACCTCAGTGGCACTCACTGACCTCTTCCTTCGCAGAGCTCTGTAGCTCACGCCTTGAGTTCTGCAGTGGTTTGCATTGTCCATGGTTGGACAAGAGGCTTGACATGGGGAAGGCAAATCAGACTCCTGACATGAAAAGATATCTCTACAAAACCTCAGAAGCCCTTCAGGATCAAGAAAATGGTTTAGATTGTACTGCCTGGAATGATGGTTAAAATAGATCATTATGGCACCAAAACATTCTTTATTCCCATGTAACACTTATGCATGATGCAGAGCATACCTCTACGCAAGATACCCACCTACAGATGAGGTAAACACATGCAGCTTCCAGGAAAGTTTCTGGGGACACAGTGGTAATAGTAAGAGCAATGTAAACATCAGATCGGAGTTAGCTGGTCAGGAGATGGTTTTAGGTAGAAAAACGGTATAACTAGAGCTTACTTGCTGATGCCTAAGCATATAAAATACACAGCTGACAAACCAAGTGGATGCTCCATGCGCTGCTTAATAAAGCAGAGAGGAAACCCTTTTCCTGGGCACTTTTGATGTGTAAACAGAATCGATTTTGTATATCCACTGAATGCTGATTATCCCAAGGTAAGAGGCTTATTATTTTATGTGCAAGCTACATGAGTTACAAGACACAGCTCAACTTGGTTCTTGAGTTAAGTATAATACCCACGAAGTCAAAGGTTCACAGGGTGCAGTGAGTTTGCACTCTTCCTTTTTATGCTGCTCTGGAAAGCTTCTGCTATGTTGATCCCCCTTATAACACAATTGAAGTATTAGGTAAATGGAGGGCACTGAAATAGCTCTGGAACAGAATCTTAGATATTGAAAATATTCTTTTCTTTATAATCTCAAGCTTTCTATCTAAAAGATAAATATAGAAAGGTCACTATTTTCTTCTTGGAAGTTTGCAGAAAGGTTGCATACTTAATCAAGAAATCATATTAACAGATTTTCATCCTGTAGAGATAAAGTTAAAACAGTGACTTGTTTTCACCTGAAAAATAAAATAATGTTTTCTCATTGCCTGAGGAAATGTATTTAAATGAACCTTATTCTCTCTGGTTTGGAGCGTGTTGTTTGGTTGTTTGATTTTTTTTTTAGTATCATCAATCTGATATTGTATCACTGCATGTAAATACAAGTGCAAACATCTAGGAGCTTTATTTAGCAATATCCTCCTGTCTTAAGGATTGGGAAACAGTGGCAATAGCCTTGATCTCTCCTGTTACTCATGTGCTAAATCTGTACTATGCATCCACAGATAAAAATGGTGGTCTGTAGTCATCTTCTTTATTTAGTAATTCCTGTTCAGCCTTGTGTGAAAACTGTAATTTTTCAAGAAGTCAGAATGGACTGCATTTTTTTTTAAGTCAGATAAACACTGAAAATGCAGAAAATCATCCTTTGTGAAAAGAGGGAAGTTTCTACCAGTGCAAAGCCAAAAGCTTCAGAGAGGAAAATGTGGTAAGTTCAATGCTGCTTCCCTCGTGTGAGGTACAGAACATCACTCCATCACAGCTGGCCCACGAGGATCCACAGAGGTGAACTGCAGTAGTAATTTAATAATGATTTCCGTATTTTCCTCTCAGTAGCAACACAGGAGTTAAATTTCACATGGTATGTTACCAAAAAAAAAAGCACCAAGTTGGATTTCTTTAGTCTCTTTTCTGTCCATAAACACAAATCTTATTGCAGATAACAGGGTGAAGATTTTTGCAAGCCCTCTGTGAAAATACTGGTAATACATAGCAGGTGCAGCCCTAATTTTTGCTCTTGATCACTGCATGTTTAAATATGCAGTCCTAACAGCAGTTGGTCTTTTATCTTCCTCGAGAAGTTGTGTAATGCTTGTCAGTATGTTGACTTAGGCTATATCCACAACAGTTGGAGTTGTTCTGTGCCACTCTATGACATGTAACAGCTCAAATCCTTACGTCCTATATAATCTTTATATTTATTACATCTAATAATTCTGATAAAGTGTCATCTCTCAAGCAGAAGCCTTGTTATGCTGCATATTTGAAAGCCAAACCCAACATTTACTGATCATTTTTAAATGGTGCTGATAGCGTGTATGGCCAATGAGCTTATACGCATTCAGTAGTTTCTCAGACAGTGTTCTGGAGAGATACGAGAGGAAGTTTGCCCAAGTGTCCTTATCTCCTCAGGAGGCACATCATATCTCAGAGCAGTAAGGAAATGCAACCAGCTGATGGGACTAGATATTCTTGCATCATTCAAAAAGCTAATATATGAGATGAAACATCACATAGATTGTGACAGGACTATTTAAGGAGAGTTTCTTAACCCTCTAAAAAGGTTTTGAGTAAGTTCGTTTCTCATCTGTATGCTTGCTTAGAAGACATTAAAAGTACAGATCCACTTACAGTTTAAATCACCTTCCATGCATATGTTTGCTGTAGCTGCCATGAAGATATGCAATGAAGATGGAAGGGGCTGACCTGCAGGCAGTGTCAATGTAGAATTGCAGTCGGCTCATTGCGAGGTCTGAGGATCCCTGGTCAAACACACACACCGAAAAATGTGTGCTTCGGTATGTGAAAATGCAGACGCAGCCTGGTGTAGACAGAGCAGTGAGGACTCCCTCACCTTAGCCATGCAGCAGAGCCTTTAGGGGGAACAGGACTCCAGCTGTAGCAAGGTTTGGGTGTTAAGTGGAAGGTGCTGTAGAGGAAGGGGGTGAGGTGTGTGTTAGGAAAGTCTTCAGCTTTGAAATCTGACTGAGTCAGAATTGGTGGCAAAATCTCCACTGTCTTTTCACCGTATTGATGTATGGTTAAAAGTACTTCAAGCCTCTGTAAAGAATTGTGGAACTTTTAAATGAAAGCTGACATACAGGCAGACTTTACTGATACTTTCCATAAAAAAAATGAATAAATGTCTGATAACTCTTGTGTTGAATATCGTAAAAATACTGTATAAGATCTCTTTTAAATTTCCACAAAATTATTCCTACAGAAATTGATACAAATACCTTTTTAGTCTTCAGTGATTTTCTAAAGAACACATTCAGTAACATCAAAACTGGTTCTAAATACTCCATCTTTGATTTTCTGTATTATGAGAAAAATTAAATGTTTGCTTTTTCCAAGGATTGAAAGAAGTATGCCTGAGCCCTGGGCTTTTCTCTTTTACTTTCTCAGCTCACTGCAACTGGACTTAAAATAGACTCGACGTAAACAAAGCAAGCACTTCAGCCATTTATTGTATTAAGAGATCTTAGCACAGGCAAGTGTTGTAAAATCAGTGGTGTGTTTACACCCCTTGGGATCCTGGTAGCTATGGAAAGGTAACCAAGCTATTTACATATTTTTTCAAAAGAGGAGTTCTATGAAAGCTTCAGAACTTTTCTTAATTTCAAAAAGAGAAAAAACCTCAACCAAACAACCAAATAAAATACTGGTTTTGGATAATGAAATATGAATTGCATCAGTACTAAATATTGTCATGAACATTGTTAATTATCAGGCAATTTTACTAAACCAAAGTGATGTGTATTCAGCAGTTCTATTAAGTGCTCATAGTTAATATTAATAGATAAGTGGATTTCAATTTTTTAATGTATCTTGATAGTTGAAGAATGACTTGCACCAACTAATTCAAATGTTTACTCAGCTATCCACTAGCCAGGAAAATGTTTTGACTCAATATACAGGCAACACAGAGTCCTTGGGCTTTCCTTGACAGCAAACAAGAATTATGATTTCTCCTAGCCTTAAAAAAAAAAAAATAAATTATTCTACAGCATAGAAGTAATGCAATTCCTTATTCATCTGTCTGTCTTTACTCTCAGCTTCATCTATGCATGAGTTGGTGTACCCTTCATTTGTCATTAGCAGGCAGCATGAGCACCAGTTATTGTGCATAATTAACACTGTTTCAGCCCCCCTGTGATGTTAGGAGCTGGGGAGATGTTTCCTCACCCAGGTACCTTCTGATGGCTGCATGCAGTCGTTTCACCAGCTGAAAGATGCAAGGGCTCATTTCTGCATTGTGCCCCACATGAAGCAGCGAGTTGTGTTTGCAGCCTGTCCATCTTGCCACAGTCTCATCTGATCAATTGATGAGCTGCAAGGTTGAGCTATGATGAGGGCACTAATGCTGTGTTGGATGTGGCTGTCTAGCAGGTGTGTACATAATGATACTAAATAACGTTGACCAGCAACAGATCAGCATGCTCGAAGTGACACAATAATATAACAGACTCTGGCTTAGGGTGTATTTACTGCCTCTAACATTAGTTTTTAAAATTGCAGCTCAGTTAATCTAGAAGTATGGCTGTCTACTATGAAAGATTTCCTATTAATACAGCAAAGTGAGTGTTACCTTTAAAAGGTTCTGTTGTTTCTTTCACCCTCTTTCCAATACATTTGACTCGAAAGAAAACCTTTTTGGCTGTTTCTGCAGTTTATAAAGAAATGTGTCCACTTATTAAAGCCAGACATGCCATTTGTTAAAGGAATTGCATCCTGTGAGGCATCCTGGAGAATGTTCCTTTCATCTTTTAGAAACTGCTCCAGCTAAATAACATGGATATTTAGTCTCACTTAACAAATGTTATAATGCTGACTTTAAAATAAATAGATATTTGGAAGGAGTATGGTCCTCCCCACTATGCTGATATTCTGGTACTTCCAGTATGGTGAAAGATGCCTTACAAATGTTGTATCTGGGAAATTCAGTATAATGCATCTAAAGACAATTCTTTTGGTTTCTTGAAAGTCTTCTCTTCGTAAATATCTGCTCCCTGAGAAGTCATTTCAGAGGGTCATCCCTGTCATCCCTTCCCCCTCCTTCCCCCCGGTAGTAGCAAAGTAGCAAAGCAAAATTTGTAACTCATTAAATGAAATTAAACTTTTGTTTAATGCCTGTGGAAAGTCTTTGTAGACATAGGACTTTAAGATGAGCATCTTGAGAATAGAGTTTTGCCTTGGACCCTGATGGGCAGTTTAATTATAAGATAAAATACAATTTCACTTCAATGACAAAGTCATGTAGGCCCCATAAATGCATTGGCTGTGTGTTATGTGTCTTGTGGGCTCTCAGTTGCACTTTCATGCAAAGATAAAATGCTGCTCCCAAGGCCATCAAAGAAAGCAATAGTTTTCTTTCAGAGCTGCTCCTTGGACTGGAGCAGAGCATTAGAGAAACCTATGCTCTGAAGACTGCTTCTTTCTTGGATGGAAGGTTTATCCTGTCTTGGAAGACAGGTTTATCCTGTCTTCTTCGAAGCTCAAATAAGAATCAGAAGTGGGAGCTACAGGGATTTGCTGAAAGAATATTTGCGGTTGGTCTTGGTACGTAGGTGGAGCGGGCTGCCATGAAGCTGGGATGTGAGTTGTCAGGGTGTCTGGAAGAGGAGCTGATGAGCTGCACTATTTTCATTAAAGTGGATGTTCTGAAGCTGTATTGGTACCTGTGGTACTGCTGTAGGCAGGCACAGCACTTCAGTGTTTCTTATATCCAGATGCAGCATTAAGCCTGAATCAAACCAGTATTAAACATTGTTTGGTTGCTTGTGTTTAGAAGAATACAGGAAAAAAAAAGTCTAAAGAAATAGGGAATCCTTTTTAAAAGGACAGTTGAATGGCAGCCCTCATTGTGTATGCCAGTTGAGCAATTTGTGATACATCCAAACTTAATTCTTCATCTATGCAATTGGAGTTGTTTTTCTTCTGACTCTTGCAGGACTCTAAAAGTCTGCCCAAAGCCTGGTGTTCAATGCAGAATGAGTCATCTTTAATAAGGTATAAACTTCTGGGAATTGAATCAGGGTGGAGTTAAGTTCAGTTTAAACTCACATTAGCAAAATGTATGAAATGGTGAACTATTAAGACAAAACTGGAAAACACATGGCTACATTCACTATGATGATGTACTTGACTGTGCAATTAGCAAGAAGAAATTTCCCATTAAAAAATTCCAGTGTTTTTTGTTTTGTACTGTTATGTTTGATTTCATTGCTATAATGTAGATTTTGTCAGCATATTTAAATATACAACTTATTTGAGTATAGTTAAGTTCATGCTGAAGCCATCGCTCTTAGGACATAGAGCCCAGATGGATGCAAGAATTTGTATTTTTAGTTCAGTTGATCAAAATGCCTTGGAAATCTGAAAGGAGTTCTGCTTTGGATAGTAAATAGTAGAAAATGTGACTGCTTCAGAAAAGCTGAAATCATACCTGGAATCAGGCAGTATACATTTTCTTATTTAGCCCCAGTTTGAGGAACGTGGAGGGTGAGGCACTAGCATATATTTGCAAGTGCAACATGAGCTGGGCGGTTATTTTGGGTGATAGAGTAATAGATAATTTTGCTGGAAATTTACAGAGGATTACTGAAGAGAACTGCCAAGTAGGTAAACAGGGAAAATCTACGACTCCCTCCTTAGAGAGGAGAGTAACTGGAGAAAGAAGCCAAAGAATTCTTAAGGTTTTGGGGAAACAAGACATGGGAAGAGGTTTTGGGATCATACAGCTAATTACATCTGATAAAGTCTGGGCTATATTGAAAGGATAGTTTGACATTTGGGTTACTTTATGACAGCACTGATAAATGACAGTAATTGGACTCAGGGACACCATGATGAAAAAGTAAAGAGGATAGAAATTTCTGGCTGGGCAGTGCATCTGATGTGACGGTACTCTTGATGCACTAAAATGTTCATACTTTCTGTATATTAATACACTCATTGTTTTAGAATTATTCAGTGTTGTTCTCTCCTGTTGCCAGAATTTCAGGTGCATTTTACATAAGGAAATAAAATTAAAATACTGAGCGCAGGCATCCAGCTGAGTTCCTGCATGTCAGATGGATGTCTAATACAAATTAAGGCACATGTTTGGTTTAGGTTGTGATCATTATGGATTACCTGCAGAGTACAGATGGGAACATTAAAGGGGATCCAGACAGCGAAAAATTTTCTGCTTACAAGGGTGTAAGATACCTGAATCCGAAAAGAAACCAGAAAGGAATGGGAAAAGTTCTTACAAACACTATTTTGAGTGATGAATGATATTCTGAGATTCCTGTTGCAGCAGATCAAGAGTGACAGTAAAAAGATGGGCAATGGTACAGGTGAGAGCTGAGATAATCTCCAGCAGATCTGTCAGCCTCTAGAGAAGGAGTATGAAGACATGAGAAGGTTGTGAAATGAACTGTGCAATAAAGAAAGTTTTGTGCTGTTTCAGTATTATATGTTAGTAACAAATTAAAGTTATTGTCAGTGCACAGTATGCAGCTTCCTCATTTTATGGGATTGATGAGAATAGTTTTAAACTGATGAAATGGGATATAGGAGAAAGTGCGAGACCCATGTGATGCTTATACAAGCCTTGGGGGCACAGAAAAATTAAAATTGGATAAATGAGACTACAGACATGGATAAAGGAACAATATTATTAGAAGATAGCTAGCAAGAAAAACACAAGTCCCACTGCTGGCAAAAATTGTGAAGATACAGTTAGTGGAAGGATCCCACCTCAACTGCTTGGGAGTTTGGGTGAGGTCATTGTGAATCCTGGAAGTGTAGGTGCATCAATTTAAGGATCCAGGAGGGGGCATGGGAACCTGAGGGCTATCTGTGCCAAAGGGAAAGAAGGTGTTATCCAAAACATGGAAATGCATCCAGGAAGGTGGCAAGTGGATTTAGCTGGGTGTCTGTGCATATTTAAGGCATAAAGCTTTGAGAAAGGAAAGATGGGATAAAAACATCCTCCTGGAATAATAAACAAACAAAAAAAAAGCATTTGGAAGAAAAACTAAGATAAAAGCTCTGCTGAAGTAGTGTTAGAGGGATCCAAAGGCGGATGGGGATAAGGACATTCTTAGTAAAGTAGAGAGAATGACTGAGAAACTGCCATAGGTTTGTAAGGTTTCCAAAGGACAAACACCTGAGAAATTGCGGGCAGTAGTTAAATGATCTGGAATAAAAAGTGCAGGAACTACTATATAAAGCAGGCATGAATGTCACCTTTAGTCAAAGGTTCAAAAGCCTGCTGGAATTTATATAAATATATGATTGATATACATTGTAAAAACATTCCCCATATTACACTGGCTAAATTATCACCATAAAAATAATATTAAGGATAAGCAAGGAGTATACTAGGAATGGGAAGGGGATTGACCAGTACAGAGAACTGTACCTTAAAAATCAGAAAAAATGGAAATGAATTGTAAATTTCCAGGAATCTACCTAAGATGCAAGCTTTTTTTTAATATAAAAATTATAAAACATAAAAATGGAAATACAGTCAGTGTAAAAAGATGAAAGTTTTGACATTAGCAGAGATGTAAATGGATAGGTTTTAGATTTAATAGGTAGCATTCCTCATATTTTAATAATGCTATTGAACCTGGGACAAATGCAGGACAGCTAATAGGAATGATTATGCAGAAATGGAAATTCTCACCTCCAGGGGGAAGCAAAACTTAAATTATGTAATTGTTTAAATCAGGAGAGACCATATAATCCACATCCAAGAACTTGCATAATGTAATTGCAATTCCAACAGCAAGTACTTTTAATAAATATACATCACATCAGGAATTGGTATGACCTGGGGGAATGAAAACTAGTACTTAAATTGGAAAAAAATGGCTTAGTTAAAGATCATTAGTATGATCTCAATTGTATATGTCTCTTATAAAAAAAAGTTTTAAGGAAAGAATAAGCAAATGACACAAAACAAGATAAACGAGTTAAAATACAATGTAGGATCTCCACAAGAAGGTCATGCCTGACTAAGCAGATATCCTTAATTGAAAAGATAGCTAAGCTAATTCTATAAACAAAAGAAGTAATCGTGTATGAAATCCATATGGACTTCAAGAAAATACCATGTTTGTCATCTGCTGTGTAGAGATTCCCTAACACAGGAATTAAGAATGAGTTGTAGGAGAGGAAAGAGGATAAAAAAATTAACTAAAAGCAAAACTGGAGCTGGAGGGTGGGTTGGAGGTCACCAAAGGAGTTAGACTATGAGATCAATTTAACATAATGTTTCCATTACTGATTGTACCACAAAAATAACAGTATGGGGGGGGGGGGAAATCTTGATGGCACAAGTTATCAGAAGGACTAAGCTGAAGACTGGAGTTTCATGTACAAGAAATGGGATGAACATGTGAATTAGAAAAATAGTGCATGTGAAATGAGAGGCTGCTGTTAGAAGTAGAGGGTCATGCTCTTGGGGACTTATACCAGGATTGTGGGGAGAGAATGGACAAACACTGGGGTGCTAATCCCAAGATAATTGAGGTACCAGAGTGATACATTTGTGGGAAATGGACAGATTGGATTGTAGCATGGATCATCTAACATCTCATGGTGTTAGGAACTATGTTTCCAATGCAAGAAAGCCTTAATGCTGTTTTGTATAAGGTGTGTGTAAGGTGTAACACAGAAAAATGTGATCATATGTACTTAAAAAAAGTAAATTCAAATCGGATTAGTTGCCAAGGCAGGTTTCTAAAATGTCTTGTGGAACTGAGAGACTATTTTATGAGGCAAGATTAAAATCTTTGCTTTGTCTGACTCTGTAAAAAAGAAAATTGTGAGGAAATACAATTGCTGTCTCACACATAGGAGGATTTGTACATAAAAGATAATAGTAGCACAAAAAGAAGTAATTGCAAACTGATCTTGAGAATCCATGGGGTAGAAATATAGGCAGCTTCCAAATATGAAGCATGGTGGGACAAGGCACCTGACTAATTTTTAGAAGAAGCTGTGTTGATTCATGGAAAAATTGTAGATGATGTAGTGCCTACAGGGAATGGATTTGGTAATTAACAGGATTTCTCTTCCCAATTAAAAGAGGCCCTGGGAAGATGGGGAGGGAAGACCGTTTGAAATAGTACTGGTAAAGGTAGCATGGTGATAATCTTGTAAATTAAGAAATTCATGTGCTTTGGATGAAGAAGGGCAGAAAACTCCATGTATTTCTGATGTCTCCAAGAAGTACACGTCAAAATAGTTTTTTAAACAGAGTTTTGTTTGTCTGGGGAGGCTTATCCTAATTTAGCCCATTTTTACTATGTGGAGAATTTTGTTAAAGGAAAACCTATGGGTTTTTCTAAGTAATTTTTATTTTGAATATTTTTTTCTTCTTTAATTTGGTAAAAGTGATTTTTACACTGTGCATTTGAAAAAAGCAAAACTGTACTGCAGCTGGCATTGTGCTATATTTTTCACATAAAACCTTGATATGTGCCAAGTGTGACTGTATTTTGCTGTTATGTTTATAACTGTAATTATTTTTGATGTTAGCTTTCTGCAGTAAAACACAATTTCTTGCAACTTATGGGAAGCATAAACTTTATGGCCCTCATATTTAGCATAGAGAAGAAAATATCACACCAAAAGTAGTTAATGTCTTGTATTAATATTTCTATGATTAGTATGAGTAGTTGAACTGATTATTTTTATAGCCTGATTAAAAAAGTAGAATGGAATAAATGGGCTTAGTGCAGTGCTGTGTAATGTAATCCTCCTCACGGCAGCAAAGAAGGAAAGGTTTCTGCTGGAAATGGCGTTTGGTCTAGCTCGATAATGCAGTCTTTGCTTCAATGCACAGAAAAATATTGGCAGCCTTAGGCTATGTTTTGTATAATGTCACTTTAGTTATTCAGGTTTTTTTGGGCTTCTTCTTTCAGCTTGGAGTTAAGTCCCATTGAGATGGAAAAGACCCATATCTGAAATAGCATAAATTGTTTGATGATTTTGTGAAATGTGTAACTCATAACTATGAGAGCAAAACCAAATCTTTTAACTTTGATGGCATGCTGTGCGCTTTCTCCCTCTGCCAAATGCTTATCCTTGCAGGTGATATATGGTGGAAACCTTCTAAGGGTAAAGATAATAATACAGTGATACGTTCCTGTGACTAGAGTATTAGGTTGTGTTTTGCTTGTTTGGGATTTTTTTCCAATTCGTTTCAAGTAAATGATGATAATTTACACAGACTTAGCGAGTTTGGTGAGTAAATGAATCCCAGGAAAACATTAGGCTGTTGCCCATAGTCTTGTTTAGAAGAGTGAGTGTTTTCAGAGAAACAG
>NW_009921459.1:32476-34386 GCF_000696875.1 Nestor notabilis | reverse complement strand
AGTGGTGTTTGTGATGGCTACCATTGGGCAGAAGCCAGCCATGAGATCCTCACTCTTCCATGCTCCTTTTATCCTGGCATTTTCTCTGCAGATGGGTAGTCCTGCTTCACACATAGTAGCCTTTTGGGTTTTGGCTATGTCAATGCAATTTCATTGCCTTTAGCTCAGTTATGGTGATGTAGCTGAGACGGGAATCTAGTGTAGAGCCCCAGCAAGCGCTCAGCCCCTGGAGAGATGCAGAACTTGGTCTAGTGTCGTCCTTGATTCACACAATGCTCAGTCTTTCTGCAAGGTCACCAGTGGGTGTGAGCATGGGCAGGATTTTCTCTGGCAGGCAATAATGAGTCAACAGCAGAAACCGCTGCAGGTGGGAGACTGCCTATTTCAGGAGTTACAAATGATGAACTAGTTAAGAGATCTAGGTGGTGTGGGAATGGGCCCAGTATGAAGCTAGACTATTTAGAAGTTTGTGATTTCTCAATGAATCTTTTTCCTCAATATTTTAATTTTGAAAATTCAGACATCTCTGCATTTTATAACTAAGTATGTTGCTGGTTTTGGGTTTTTTCCTGCTTAGACGTAACTAGGGCATGTGGAGGATCTTAGAGGAGATCTAAGATAGTTATCATCTGAGATTTCTATCCTCAATTTGCAGACCATGCTGTACAACAAAATCTGAATATTCATTTTGAACTTTGGGGGGTTGCTTATCCAAACTACTTGAAATTTGCCAATCATTATCAAAGCTTGAATCTTTTTCTCTTTGCTTCAATTACTGAGAGAGATTGCAAAATTCTACTTGGAAGAGTAGTCAGATGGGGAGATGTACCACATAGCTCCAACTTTGAAAGTGGGACAGTTCAAGTTACATGTTCTATTTTTGTTTTTAAAGCCCCCTAAAGCAATGGAGAAATGAAATCTAAAGATTTCTATTTCCTTTTTGGAATTTATAAATAGAGACGAGGATCCTGCCTTAGCAAACTGTAACAGCCAGCTTTGCTATTTGCTTGTTTATTTGAGGAATGATGAAGTTATATAACTTTTCTTTAGGTAATACACTCGTCAACATAAGCAAAGTCAGTTCCTGTCTTTTATATCTGGATTTACAGCTTACCTGTTTTGCCTGCTTGCTATTTATGACTTACATAGTCTTAGCCCCTGAACAACTGAGCCTCGAGAGTAGAATACAGTATAAGTGGAGCAGCCAGTTAAGCATCACCCTGTGAAAATAGATTTGTATAATAAAATTTGTGGTTGCACATATGACAGACTGTCAAAGTTTGTGTTGTATTCAAGATTAAAAATTCTTATTTCTATTCACTGTTGTCATGTGTTTCTTTCCCTTCGCTTTAGTTCATCTTACTCTCTTACCTTGCCTCTGTCCTCGCTCAGCTTTCTCACCTTTTATTCTCCCCATTGTAAAAAGTTTTTATTTCCCCTTCCTGCAGAATCGTGTCTGGCTTCAGTTTGTGCTGTTTCTCCTGTTCTTTTTACATGTTTTTCTTTCTGTCATTACTGTTTACCCTGTATTGCTTTGTGGTATGGACCACTTACTGGTTTTGGGTGCACTGAGAATGAGTGAACGTGGTCCTGGGGGTGAAAAGTTTGATGGCCAAGTTGGTAGCTATAAAAATAATGCAGTCAGGTTCAGTGCTGTGGAGGCCAGAAGACCACATCTCTCTTAAAACAAGGGATGGAAGGTTTGCCCTTTTTTTTTACCTGCAATTGCATAGTATAACATTGGTTGTTCTTGAGAGTGATCCAAAAGGCTGGATGGATTTTGTCTGTGGCCGTGGTCTGGGCAATCAAAAAGCAGAGGAGCATGTGTGCGACACAGAAGAGTGGTGGTAGGAAAGAAACCTTAGAAAAAACTAGAGGGGGGGGGGGGGGTTTTTTTCACGTGCGAGGCA
>NW_009921459.1:5188-32463 GCF_000696875.1 Nestor notabilis | reverse complement strand
GGGGGGGGGGGATTTATCTGAGTCCTCGAGAGGAAAGTGCTGATTCTTGCTCGTGGTGGGATGCTGATATGGGATAGCAGAACAGAAGCCCTCCTTGGAAGGGTTTCCATTGCACTGCACCAAGAATTGAAAGGCAGGCAAGGAGAGGTTTTTGCCCCCTGGTTTGTGTAAGGTATTTGAAGGACAAGCCTTTGCATGTAATTTCAATGCTGTGCACAACATAAATGAAAAGCATTCAAAAGCAAGTCAAAATGAGTGGTAGAAATTTCCTTCATTTTCAAATGGCCAGGCTGGTATTGCAATGATTACAGAATCGACATTATTACATTACATTGACATTACAATCGACATTACAGCACGACAGTGCCTCAATGCCTGCAGAAGCCTTTCCTTTTTTCTTTTTTCTTTTTTTTTAAGAGGAATTGTTTTGTTTACTTTCAGCCACATCAATATGACAGACCATATTACTGTGGCGATTAGAGTTATTCCTGTGCTGGGCTGCGTGCAGCTTGCTTTGCACGGAAGAGAAATGCTCCCGTATGCCAGAGCAGGCAGTGCCCCTTCTGTTTGTGAAGTGAAACATGTTGTCACCAGGAGGAGAAATGTATTTGTGATGGAAGGGAAAAAAAATATTAATCCTTTCAAGAATTAATTTTCCAGACCATGCTTTTGCAAGGTACCGTATATGTAAACTGAAGCTGCTTATCTTAGATAAGGATAGAGTGGAAGGACAGATGTCTGTGGACAGGAAAAAGAGAAATAAACAGCTAAGCACAGACTCTAGGTGCAATACAAATATATTTATGTGTTTTTATAAATTGAAATGTGATCAGAAAAGTGTCAAATTTCCAAATGTTAGAAGGTAGAAATGTTAGAAGGTAGAAAATACTCCTTTGGTGTTAGGGATGAGCATCGCATAAGGGCTGGGGTTGGCACACCAGGGCAGCGATAGCATCCCTTCGTTGCTGGGCTTATGCTCTGGATGCCTGCAAACAGACATCCCAAGCAAGTTGATTCCTCACCCCTTGAATCTGTGCCTCAGCAGGGAGGCTGCAGCAGGAAATCCTTTAGCACACACAGCTTCAGAGCCTGGTTCGTTTTCCTTCAGATGTCCTCACCCTGCTGCAACATACCATGAGCTAGGTGACAATAAATGTCACTGGGAGTACAAGGGGGCCCGTTCAGAGGCTCAGGGAGATTCTGCTGGGTTAAGTTTTTATCCCTTAGAAAGATACACATTTTAAATAAAAGCTTTTTTAATTTTTTTTTTTTTAAGCTAGAATGGGATATGATGAGAAACGTAATGTGAAGAAGTCCAAAAGATTTCACTACCCCCTAAGGAAAAAAAGTCACAAAGTAACTCTCAGGTGCTTTGTATTTGTTTACTAACTGGAAACTCTGGATTATTTTTACAAGAAAATTGCAAGTAAGTACTTTTTATTTGCACTTTTGTTACTGTAGATAAAACGGAAAATACTTTCCCTGTACAGGAAAGGATTATTTTACTGATTCATTAGCTTAACTTATGTTTTATGTACTGAAACTTATTTCCACCTTTCTGATGATGAAAATGGCAAAGTTACTTCAACCTGTCTAGCTATATACATGTATTCTTATTTTTTATTAGTAAAAAATTTGGTATGCACTGTAAGCAGGTATCTATCTGAACCAAAATATTTTATGCTGAAGTTCTGTTCCACTCCTTTGTGAGTAACTTCTTTCCACTTTTTTATTAAGTAGGTGATTAAAGGGATAGGCTCATACTAGTAGGTTTTTTATTATTTTGGCTTACACTAAAATAAAATTCCATTTTAAGTGAGAATGTTTAATGTGTCATTGAATGAGACTACAGCTATCTCAAGATAATGGTCTTATTTTTACTTGCAGCTGTATCCATCAAACACAAAGTAGAAAGGTAACATGAAAAAATAGAGTAATAAAAGAGCAGATACTTTGCTTTAGAGAGTTACCGTGTGTGATCTGCCCTGGTGAACGTTAAAAGAAAGTTGCCTTCCTGCAACTACTTAACATTAGCATGGTGTGTTAGCAGCCATCAGACTGATTCAAAATAACAGACATTTGGGCAAGGAAATATTTTTTTATTACTTTCTTATTAATTTATTTTAGTATGACTGCGAACCCATAAATGTATTGCTTTAAGTTAGACATCTTTGGTGTTAATAGAAAAAAAAGTCTCATGTCTTTTTCCAGGTTTTGATTTTCTTGGTGTTCCATCTCCTGGGTTCCTGGAATCCTAAAAGTGGATTTAAACCTCCGATTTCAGGAAAAAAAGAATCATTAGAGTTACGTAATTTTGGAAATACTATCTTCCTGTAACTGAAATGCTTGAAATTGAAAAAGCAAATGAAGAGTTCAAAATTTATTTTGGATTTCACTGGGGAAGGGGACAGGGATGTGCTTAATTCAAGAACTTTTTAGCTCTTTAGGTTCAAAATACCACAGTGTGTTTTCAAGAGCTTCTGCCGTTTCCTCCCCATGTCTCCCAAGGAAGATGTGGATTTATAATAAAAGCTCTTTGAAAACTGACAGAAAAAAAAAAAAAAGATCTGAGTAGCTCTAATTCTTTTGTTTGAATTCATGCAAAGGAACTAGCTATTTGTCATTTCATTTTTCATGTTGTCTTTCTACCTTCACTAAATACACCATTGAGCAGCTTCAGTTCAGATCTAAATATAAGGAAAACTGTCAGTTGTGAGAAAGTGTCGGTTGTGGCTAGGCAGACCTGGAGAAGGAGAAGAACCCATCTTGTCAACGTATTTTACCTTGCTTAGCTTCCCTTTGAATTGTCATTGGTTTTGATGCATACCATTCCTCTAACACCTAGGAGGAAGGAGATGTGATCCGCTTCACAAGTTGACATGAGATTCTCCCTGGTGCCTGTCATGTGTAACACAGCATAGTCAGGCAAAGCCTGTGATGCGGTGGGGCTGTGGTCTGTGGTGGTGGACATAGTGTCAGCCCAGCCTCAGAAACCCCCTGAGCCCAGCTGAGCCCAATCCTTCAGCAAGGCACCACAGTGCCACTGCTCCTGACAGCAAGGATTCATAGACTATGGGGGTTTTTTGTCTAAGGGGACATTTTCTTCCTAAAATACAAGCAAATTATTCAGTTTAAGCACTCCTGAATTCAGCCACAATTACTTGTAGGTATGTAAAAAGGAGATCCCGTTAAGATTTCTGTAAGAGGAAGCTTTTCAGAGAAGTTTGACTTCTTCCTATGCTTGGGAGACCAATGCCCATATCCCGTAACTTTTGGTGACGTTCAGGTTACTTTCAGAAGCAGAAGGCTACTTCTCCCCTCCTTATCCCTGCCTGCCTTCTGGCATTGTGCTGGGGTGAGATGGGGCAGGTGCTGTCCCTGTCCCTTCCCAGGACCCGGATTCCTGGGACAGAGTGGGGCCTGCAACAGTGCTGGGAATGTGGCCAGCACCTTGGCTCCCGGCCTCATTGGGTGGGTTGCCATCACTGAGGGTAAGAAATGTAGGGATGTGCCGGTGAGAAAAAGGTCAGGAAAAGTTATGCTCCCACTGGGAAATAAACACTGAGTTTTCAGCCAGATGCTGTGCAGGGAAAAGTCATGGTCCCCATTAGGGCATGGGAGTTGCCATAGCTGTGTGTGCAATTGGGACCCCAGTCCAGATGTTGCTATTGGAACTGGTTAAATGGGACTGTTATCATCTAGCCAGTGACTTGGCATTAGTAAGGTCCAGCTGAGAGCTAGTCATCCAAGGATTTATTTCTGGGTTTGTTTTACTAGGTTAGTTTTTCACTGGGTGGGTTCCTTGAGACATTTTTCTGAGCAACCACAGAGATAGGTGGGAGTAGGGAGATGCCAGATGGGGGCAGATGATGCACATGGACTTCACTAGGGAATCAGTGGATGCACGGATGGTGGAGGCAAAGAGCGTCTGCTGTCCTTGACAAGGACTTTGCTGCAGCGTGTCCCAAATCCCTCCCTAAAGGTTTTCCCAAGTGGCTATAGGACCCTCTTATCCTTCAAAAATGTCTTCTCCTCTGTGATGCATTGCTCATGCTGCAGTTTTCATAATGTCATCATCCCTGTCACAGATGGACTATTTTACAAAGTAGTCTGTCTATAATATAAGAAATATGCTAAACATCACCATTATGCTGGATTTGAAATGTAGAAATGAAAATATAAGTTGAAAGGCAGAGCTATTGCCTCTGCTGGGTTTATGGCATGCTGCTGATGGGAGTTGTTAACCCTAAAACCTCCTGGGAGGAGCTCGCTCACTGGAAAAATGCTGGAATAGAACTAAGGGTTAATAAAATGTAGCAAATAGGATTTTTTACAGCTATAGCTGACCATTATTTTTCAAGTTCTATAATAAATGATTTAACATAGAATGTTTACAAGAACTGTTGCAAAAATAAATCTGCATGCTAAATCTCACTTTTGATTGAGGCAGTCAGTTATTAACTGCATGATCAGAGTGCAGACGCTGAGTCCTATTCTTTCCTTAATTGAGAATTGCTGTTACAGATACTTGACAGTGGTTCATAGTGGCAATAATCCCTTTTGAAAATGGCTGTTATTCTAGTTCATGAGTAGCTTGCCAGGGCACTAACCCCAGCTTCACCTCTGATGGTTAGTTAGGAAAAGAATCTGGTCAGTAGCTTGTAGTGATGGTTAGCAATTTGCTACTAGATGATTGCCAAAGTAACAATGCAAGAAAACGTAACTTTAAAATACTTTACATTACCTTTGCTGAGAAAGAAGGTGTAGGCTGTGAAAAGTACTGTAACTCTCATTGTTCACATTGAAAATCCGTTGCTTACTGAGAGCGCTGACTTAAAAATTCTTGCACGTCTTTTGTTGATCTTGCATGCTGATGCACACGACCTGCTAATGCGATGCTTGGCTTTCCATACAGAGCCATTCATCCATGTTATACGTGAATGAAGCTTCCTGGTTTGTACATGTGCTGTGTCACATTCCTCTGGTTTTCTGACAAAGCTTTTAATTGGTATGCTGTGACTAATGAGCATGAAGTCCCAGAGGAAATGGAGCAGAATTTTCCATTATCCACCAAGATGAGCTTCAAGCACATAGATTATCAGGGCTTGAACTCCAGGATAAACCAGGGTCAAAGGCTCCAAGTATAATGGAACCTCATAGCTGAATATTTTGCTTCCATAACATTAGATTAATAGTTTCTCAGCAAAACTGCATTGTCTGTCTGATGGCATTGTGCGTGCTATAACTGGCATTTTGCTTGGACATCAGATCGAATCCCTGACCCTTCACCACTAAAGTTCCCATAACACTTGAGTGCTGATGTCCTGCCTTCGTTCCGGTTTGGGTAATGTGTTGCATACTTTTGTAGGATAAATCTCTTTTTGGTTTCAAGCAGAGAACTTGTTCTTCATTCTTCTTCTGAAAAACTATTGTACAGTGTTGCTGACACAGGGTTGCTGCCATATGGTGCACCAGAAGTGGCTGCATTTTTGTGGGGAGTAGGAGCTCTAACTCAGACTTGAGCATGTTCAGGACCACTTTGCTTTTGAGATTAAACGAGATTGGATGTAGTGAGACCAGCATACCTATAAGCTACATCTGCCAAGTAAAGCAAAGTAATTATCTTCTGTGCCTTACGTTCAGCACACCCACTAAGTGTCCCAACAGGTGCAATATCAAAGAAAATTTAAATTAACTTAAAAGCATTAAAAATTATTCACATTGCCAGTGGAACTGGTGGAGAAAATTACGGTTAGCTTTCCAATAAAGTATGTGGGATAATACTTTTAGCAATTCACTATTTTAGTATTTAACCCAATTTACAATTAATCATTTCCTTCTTTCTAATAGAGTCTCAGTGTGAGTTATGTTTTGCTGTGAAACCGCTAGCCCCAAAAAAACGACAGGAAAAGAGATTAGTTGTTGGGTTTTGTTGTTCCTGTTGCCTTGGTTTTGGTTTTTTGGTTTTTTGGGCTTTTGTATTTTTGGTTGGTGGTTTGTTTTGGGTTGGTTTTGGGTTTTTTTTTGGTGGGTTTGGTTTTTTTTGGTGGGTTTTTTTTCTTTTTTTTTCTTTTTTTTTGGTTGGTTGGGGTTTTTTAATTAACTTTAAAAAAAAAAAGTTAATTTCAGCAGGGTCACTTCCCTGAGCTGTCACAGTTCTGTGTGTGGCTGTGCGGAAGTTTCTGGGGCAGGGACAGGAACTGAGTGGCTGAGGGAAGAAGAGATGTCTTCTTGCAGTGGCATTACCACCTCATGCCAGGTCAAAGTTCATTAAACTGTGGCTTGTGTCTTGGGAGCCCAGAATTTAAAAACATAATAATCTAGTTTCTCCTCCATGTTGAAGCTCCTCCATTGCAGAAAACTACCATGGTGCTGGGTGGGGACAAACTGCATGGGGTAAGTTAGCCCTACTCATGCAGGTGGCTCCTCACCTCCCCAGCAGAGCAGCCATTGGTTTGCTCCTCTTTTACACAGCTGGTTTGCTTCATTTCTTACCTCTGGAAAGGTGGTTGCCCTTTGGTGGGCTCTTGTAGACCCTCTCTGTTCTCATCCTGTGAGGGAGTTACCAGGGGTGCTGTCAGCCTGCACCATCACCTCTGTGCTTGGTATGCGTGTGCCCATTTTCTCTGGACAGTGGATGTGTGTGTTGCACAGCATGAAATGCAGTGAGGCAGTACACTAAGAGTTCTGTGCATCATTTTGAGAAACAATAAGGGATTGGATGCTCCAGCACTATCTTGGCCAGTTGTTTCACAGTACAGAATTGTTCTCTTTGTATATTAAAGAAAAATAATGGAAATTCTATATAGCACTGTATTACTAGAATATTAATCTTGTAGTATTAGATTCAAAGTTTAGTAAATGCAGTAAGTGCATTGTGTATTCATATAATGATATATTGCCTTTTTATCCTGTGAGGATGGGGTTTACGCTTCCTCTGTAATCAGGAGTTCTGTGTGCACTTAACCGTGGATAGCTGTAAATAATTGCCTGTCCTTTTCTTATTGTCACATATACCAAGGGAACAACCCAACTGCTCACCAAAGCATGGTATCTAATATTGTTTTAAAGCCTAATGAGAAAGGAAGGGGGAGGGGAATTTAAAGGTTTTGGATAAGCTTGCAATGTAGGTATGAGAGCACAGCTGATGTACTCCAGTGTGGAGACCATCCAGTAACTCATCCATGTCACTGTATTTTAAGTACATAAAACCCAGGGAGTTGCTGTGAAGGTCAGTCTTTCATTTTCGTTTGACGGATTCTGTGAAACTCAGAGTGTGGATGTCTGCTAATCACTATTACACTGCAGGTTGTATTTGGTGCCCTTGGCGATGTCACAAAATATGCCATAGCTTTCACCTGTAGAACACCTTCTGACAAACAGCAATGCAGAATGCCCCACAGCCCTGGGGCCAGTTACAGAGCTGCAGCCCTCCTGGGCTGGGAGGGAGGGATGGTGCCAGGGGCTGCTGGAGCTCCTCAGTCCATGTGCCTGGCCTTAGGGCTGCTCTGAAGTTCTGGCATCTTGCTTTTGTCTAGGAGTCCACAGCTGGAGGGAGGACTCCTGTGTCCAGTCCAACCCCCTTGTTGTCCCAGACAGCAGCAGTGTACAATCACACTCACAGATTTGCCGGTCTCCAACTCAAAAAAACAGCTTGGTTTTCATACTTACGGTGCATATTGGAAAACTGTTTGGTTCATTGCTCCTTACCTTAGCCAGAATTGTAGAATTACTGCTGTGCAATGAGCATTTACCTTTACCACTTGAAATATCTCCTGGGCTGCAAGGGTGGAAATGGTTATGACCAGCCTGTTTCTTTGCGTAGGGAAATGTTTGGGAATATCCTCCCCCCATTCACCTCTGTTTTTTTTACTCCATGTGCTGTCATGACAGTCTGGAGAAATCACTTGTGTATTTTTATTTTCATGAGGATGAGAAGGAAGAGGTTAAAAGGATGGTTCGGGACCCCTCCCACCATCCCTTGATGTCCCATGTGAAAAACATTACCCAGCAAAAGCTCCAAACTTGTGTTTTTAAAAACCAAATTTATTTACCCACCAACTTCAACAGGTGCCCAAATGCACAAAAGCTCTCAGGCAACAGCAAAGATCTCAAGACCTGCTCTTCACGGATCCCACCGCTGTATTTCCCATAAAATTAAAAAACAAGTCTTACACTTTTTTGCAAATAGGATTTTGGCAGCTGTATAGAAATTACCTTTTTCCAGTCAGTAGTTCAGCTGTTCATGGACGTGCGTAAGGAGAAATATCAGGTCTTAAAGAAAATAAATGGTAATATATGCTAAATGTTTCATATTTTTAGATTTGTATTGTTGGCTTTCTTCTTTACATTAAAAGCCTTAAAACTTTTTTCTGGATTTTAAACTTACATTTTAAGGAACTACAAAGCCATAACCTTTAAGATTCTTACTTGCTTTGCAAAAGGAGGGTAACAGTGTTTTCTTTTCTAGTGCTTTGAGTGATACTCATATCCTAGCAAAATACTTACCACACTAGTTAATCTGGAGCTTCACTAAGCAAATGTAAAACTCAAACTTTTCAAAAGAGTGAGAAATAGTTGAATTTTTAACATCTCTTTGAAATGAGATGACATCTACTACTTGTTAGTGCTTGGTTTGGTGGAAAGACCAAAGTACAACCCTTATTGACTTACTCCTGTGCTGAGTGTAAATTCACACTAAGAAGAGCAATATAACATGTGACTGTCCTTTTACAGTGTGAAATGAAGAAATGTGCTGTTAAAGTTACCGGAGTGTGGCAGGATGTTTAATCAGCTTCTTTGCTTTAAAGAACGGTAGGAAGGAGATGATGTATTAGAGATGATAGCTTCTTGTAGATTTGAACTCGTAATGCCAGGATCTGAGTACAATAGCAGATTAAATCTCTGTATGGGAACTTCCTACTGGACTTTCTATTTTTAGATGTTTGTGGCTGCTTCTTCCTTCACTTCTTACTAGTTGGATTTTGCTCCCTTCAAGATGTGAGTTGCTTTCTCTGAGGTCTGCTTCCAAACTCTGATAATGTATTTCTGTTTAGAGCAATCTTTTTTTTTCCCCCCTCAATTTTGTAGTAGAGGCAAAAGAAGACAGCATAAATGGAGCCATGCACTTTCTGATTGTATTTTAGTGCACATCCAAGGTAAATTCATGGCTTTGAGCATTAAATACTTGCAACACTCTTACTCTATGTGTAACAGCACTGCAAATTTCCATGTAATAATAATAATATATCAACCCAGATTTGCTTTTGCAGCTGGGTAGGTAGGATAATCTGGTGCCCTATGCATTGAAATTGTCCCTTACATTTGAAAACTCCCCATAGCTCTGAGTGCCTCCTCCGAGAGAAAGCACGCATGCATTTTACAGAAGTTTCAGTAGTCACTTCTTTATCTGTAATTTGTATTGTAGGATCATACATTTACTACTGAGCTTCATTCCCATGGTAGTCAACGTTCCTTATTTTTAGTAGGGTATCTTAACACAGTAAAACAATTATATTACAGAAATATCCTCCTAATAGTCTTGTAGACTTTAGAGGGATGCTCTTCTTTTTCACTGTAATGAATTTTCATTTTATTGTGTTTTAATGAACCAACTTCCCTGTCTTTTGTCTCCCTGATGTTTTGTTCTACTTCAGCTATCACCAGGCTAAAGCAGCATCTGGCTTTTGCTTGCTCTTGAACCCACTGCTGGAGTTCTCCTTATTGTATTCTAGTGTGCTCTTAAGTTACAAGTTTTTTCCTTCCTTTCATTCTCAAAAGCATTCCAAATACTGTGCAGCTCCTGTGTCTGTTAATAGTGGCTCTACTTTGTCCTTTGTTGCGGGGATGCAGCCAGTCGAGAGCAAGACTTTAAGTCAAATGACTAAAAAGCTTCTAATGTTAGAAACCTCCTTTCGAGGACAGGGGAGTGAATGCTGTCACTGACACTCAGAAGCCTTTGTTACAATGAGTCTCTAGCTCTGAGTAATGTCTTCAGCAATGGATCTACTACCTGCCTCTTGTGATGCAAAATAGTCCAGCACAGGCAGGTTGTCTGGAAGATGGAATTAAATCTGTACAAAAATTTTGCTGTCTGTGTCCTAAGGAGTGTCAAACCCAGAAATATAAGCATTAGTTTATTAGTTTTAAGAAAGGTGTAACTGATGTAGAAGCATTAGCTGCATCATTGAAACAAGTCTCCCCGGTGATACTAGCATGTTACCAATGCAGAGGACCCTTATGATGTGAATCCCAGTGGGTTATTTAAGGGGCTGTTCTTGAGATGAAAGGTTACAAAAGGATATTTCTGTAGCAGCTGTGGCAAAACATGCAGGCGCAGCCCTAGCAGTTTCTCAGAGGTTACACTAGTACTTTTTAGAAGGGAATTAAGGCAAAACAGGGACACACCAAGTTTCTGGAAGAACTGGGATGAAACTTCTGAGTCTCCATTTGAGCTGCAGTGTATAAGGCTGGCAACGGCTGCTTCTCCCCACCTACATCCTAGCTGTCTCCAGGGTGACTCTGACAGGAGAGGCTGCAGACAGTAATGGTTTTCATTAAAACAAAATAAAGCATTAGCAGCAGCAAACAAACCTTATGTAACTTCATAATCAGAGATAACATGATGAATAAAATGAGGATATGATAAAGAACATTACGGAAACTGCATTCACTGCTAAATAGCAATTTCATGCAAACTGTGGATGCAGCACATAACTGGGTCCTGCCACTGCCCTCCTCCCATCTCTCTTCCAATCATGGGCAAAGTCCATGGGTGTTGGAAGGGTACCTGCGCTATCTTTACTCCCCAAAGACATTTTCTGTGCATTATAAAATAAGATTGAAATTTTCAGAGCCCTGAGTAACCTGCAACAGGCCCTACAGAGCTAGGGACCCTACTTTGGAAACCACGGTCTTGGATTTGGATAGCATCTGTTCGCACTTAGTCTGGCACTTAGATGAACCTGGATTTTGGTATGGAAACATAATTAGTCTGAGACGGCACTCCTTTTTCTCATATGAAATAAAAATCACCATCAACTGAATAGATACGTAACAAATGTTATTGACGCTTTGGGAGGTGCAAGCATTGACAGTGTTAATTAAAGTATTGTCATGTGCTTTCCCAGGACAGGATTTCAGTATATTGGTGTGGTTTCATGCCTTCTGCCTATATGGTAGGAGCACTCACTGCTGATCAATGGCAGGGAGCCATAAGCCATCTAACACCTCCCTCTGTGTTTCTCCCAGAAGCATGCTTAATGTTATTTCCCTGCTTCCTAATGGGGGATTTCTTTGCCAGATAACTTGTGGAAATATTTTTCCTGTGTTTCTTCATACTTTTCCCAATAGAGAGTATCTTTCAATTTCAGCTCTTTTCCTTTGTCACGTTGACCCCAACGCTGTTCTTTCTGGATTTCCTGCATGCTTTGTTTTTCCAAGTTTCTGTTTTCAGTTTGTGATCATTCTTTTGCACTGATGGAGCATCTGCCCATAATTTGCATTACTCTATTATGAAAAGCCATTTTGTTACATTGAGGCTTTGAGTCAGGGATTAATTATACTTCAGTCTGTTGTTCTAAAAGATGACTTTTGGTCATCTAACTTCAATGCCTGCATGATCAGCCTTGGCTCCTGATACAGCCAATAAAACCTCCATAGAGAAGTCCAGAGTACTTTGGCCTTCCTGAGTGTGGATCAGATTGTCCTAAATTGATTTGGGGCAGGGTAAGATATGTCCTCAGGAAGGACTTTCTTTGTCTCTTGCTTTTTATGGAAGGTGATGATTCTGTCATACTGTTATAATTCTTCTGTCTTGCATATAAATATTAAAAGGCTAGGTTCTTCTGTTTCTCAAGGCTATAGCAAGGTCGAAAAAAGATAAGAGCAGGCTGTTCTAGTGGAAGGTGTCCCTGCCCATGGAAAGGGGATTAGAGCTTGATGATCTTTAAGGTCCCTTCCAACCTGAACCATGCTATGATGGCAAATCTAAAAGTGGCATGATGTATTGAGGATGCATGTGATTACCCATCCAGTGCTAGTGAAAATCTGGTGGAGAACTTTTTTGTCAACATAGTCTCCATAGAAGACTCCTGGGAAGGCTGTGTCAAGGCTGAAGTGCTCATAGGGCAGCAGAGCTTTCAAGCTTCATTATCAGATCCCATGGACGACACAGGGACAATTCTGGCCATCCACCTTTCTTCACATTGTAAGTGATGCTGAGGCTGCTTTAGCTAGGACTGCAGCACCAACCACTCTTTTCCAAAATCCCTTGATACAGAGGGAACTCTAAGAGGGAGCCTCACGAGCTGTTGTACAAAGCCCCCTTCCTCAGCCTTGAACAAATGAAGAGGTCTGGTCCAAGAGGAGGAAATTAAAAAGAGACAGAGAACACTGTCTAAAAACCAAAACAAATCACAATCCAAACAAAACCCCAAATGGAAGACCCCTCTATTTTCTCAGTCACTGAACTCAGCAGTCTGACAAGTGAGCTAACGTCCACCTTTTATCATTGCTGTAGACGGTGCTGATCTCAGGGTCTAGCATATGGTTTAGCTATTGATTTGGCTTCCATTTAATTGAGGTCTTCAAAACATTGTTCCATGCTGGGCAGTGCACATTTATACAGCCACTTGGTAAATATTTTGCCTTTTACTTTCCTATTAATGATAGCTGCTTGGAGTAAAGTTGTCAGGAGGCTGTTACCACTTGAGCCTTTCTGTTGGTGGTGTTTTTTTCTGACTGTTTGCCCTATAATATGGGGTGAATTCCCAGATCTTGCCAGGCTATGTGAGGCTGATACAGAAATTTTCATTTAACATTCACACCGAAGGCAATCTGTCCACTATTGACCTCCGTAAAGTGTCACTGGTTTATTTACAAGATGGGCTTATAAAAACACACATGCAGAGCGAGTGAAAACTTGTTTCCTTGCTGTAAGTGATCTTAACAAAGAGCTTTCCGGACTTGAAAGGCAAGGCAAGTAAAAATTATGCTATGATTTAGTTTTCTGCATTAGGAAGTCTTTTAAAACAGTTCACAGAGATCTTCTTTCTTAAATGGTTGTGTTGACCTTTAATAAAGTGGTAGCTAAAATTTGGGGAGGGAGGTCGTTTGTTTGGATTTTTTTTTTTTTTAGTTTGTGTAGTTGTTCCTGTGTGTAGATTGAGAGTTGCTTCCTTTTGCTGTTGAAGGCTGAGGTTGGAAAGGAAGACTTACTGCAATCTATTTCAAGAATAGTCTGAGGAGGAGGAAATCCCCTTCTTGTTGCTAATAGCTGGTGCAGAACGCCCTGCTGGAGGAGGAGAATAGTTCAGTAAGTTAATAAATTTGTATGAAGTTTTGATTTTATGCATCTTGTTATTATCTAGAAATTTCATTGTCTGTATTGCACACATAGTATGGTTTATCTTCTTTGTTAAGGGGTGGGGAAAACTGTGGGTATTGTATATTGCTTTGAACTCTGTAGATACTAATTTGGTGATACAGCAAGTGTGAAATGCTCAGTTAGAAAGAAAACAATAGCAGATCAGCTACTCTTTGTATGACAACGCATCAGCCTAAACTGATGAGGTACCTCTGAGAGACACATTAGCAGTGCATTTTATTATCCAGGAGCTTGGATTAAGAGAGAGGTAATTTTGCCCATCCATGCATCTGTAATGTTCTTATCTTTTCACATGTTTCAGGTTGCTTTAGGGTACTTCCATCAACAATTTAGAATCAAGGGCCCTGTTTAAATATCAATAGCAAGGCAATCCAAACCTCCCTCAAGGCACAGCTAGATATCCTGGGTGAGCATATTAGAATGAGAGTGTTTGTCTAGATGCATTTCTCTTCTACTTTAATCGAAGGTAGAGAGGTGTTAAAGGAATACCTAGTTCTGTACTTCTATCCCGAAGCGTGTGCTGTCATGCTGGAAGCAGGCGGCACTGCAGGCTATGGGCAGGGCACCTGGGTATGGTGGAGAGATGGGAGCCCTTGTGCTCCCCAAGTCCCCTTGCCCCCCACTCATCCCCAACGGAGCTGGCTCAGGGAGGAGGCAGCTTGGGTGAAGTGAGGCAAAGTACAGACTCTCAGCCAGGTCTGGCAGGGTCCATACCTCCCTGACTGCTCCTCGGAAATCTGTCTTTATTCCAGTGACTGGAAATCCCATTGCTGCTTATGGGCTTCTTGTAGGAGCTGGTAGGCAAACTCCAAAGAGGCTCTGCACCTCAAAATCTTAAACGGTTGAAAATCCACATTTGTTCTCCCTTTTCTGCCCCTAGGAGCTGAGGTTTGTTAAGCAAATGAGGGACTTTCTTAAACTTTCAGGCAGCAAAATTAAAAAGAAAATTATTCATTTAAAAAAAAAAAAGCCCAGAACCTAGAGATGGAAGAAACGTCTTCCAGATAATCCATCAAGGTATTCTTTTTATTCTTCGCAACCCTCTTCAAGCCAAAAATGTTGCTGCAGGTGTGAAATTAGTTTGCTTGTGAAGCTGCTTGTACACCCAGGTGTGCCACCCTCACACAGTGTCCCTGTCACGTATGTGCTAGCTTTCAAGAAAAGACACATTCCAGCACTGAGTGTCTTCTCCCACCCTATGTTGTACTTTGGGATTTGGCCAGGTGGGGACTTTGTTTCACTTTTATCTTCCACAGGCAGTATCACCTGCTTTGGATTTCTTACAGATCTCCGAGATGTGCACACCAAGACGTGAAACTTTCAATTTAATTTCATTCATGCATCAATTCAAGAATATTATTGCTACTTTTAAATGAAAATTAAATATTTAACTGAGAAAGGATTTCTGCAATCTGTTTTAAAGTATCATGAGTAGTAGCCTAAAACCCATACCAGAATTCAGTGGGCTGTTGGTACACCACGCGCTGCACAGGGAATTCTTGCACCTCTTGATACAGTTTATAATTTAATTGGTGGTGAGCAATATAGAGAAAGAGAGATATGCTGTGAAACACAAAGCTGCAGCTTTATGTGTTTGTGCATACAGGTGTATATATGGTATAGCTCAAAGTTTAATCATGAATAAATTGAGAATACCAGATTGTTTCCAGCCTACCTATATGAATTTATAGAGCTTTTGAAACTTGTCAAATAACTAAAGGTTGCTGCATTTTCTTTATTTCACTTTTCTTACATCACTTTCTCATGCTCTAACTCTGGGCCTTTGTACTTCTTGGAAGTAAAAGCTCAGATTTCAACGTTTAAATTGTAACTTAGAAAAATTTCAGGAATTGACACACCTTACTTTCATTTTTATGCTGCCTTTGGAAAAATGCTGAAGGAAAATTGGAAATTTGTCTGTAAATGTTGGGTGCTTTTAGTGTGTTTCAGGTATTCAGAAATTTTCCAATTATTTCTTATTTTAAATAGAACTGCATCCATTGTAATTCCAACTGTTGAGAAGTGGCATAGTAGGGCAATTCTTTTTGTCCTAAACAAGCTTCCATATGACAGTGCTTTGAAAGTGCTTTTTAAACTGTGCTACATCTGTGTCTGTTGTTAGAATCAAAATCCCAAGCCCTCCTAATGGCCTCAAAAAAAGGCAGAATCTGTATACAACATATATATTCAAAACTGCCTATATTTAATTTAAATAGCAAACATAAACGAGAAATGCCTCTCTAAGCTTTCTACACAAGCTTTACTGCTTTATAGACTTTTTCTACCAAACATATTTGTTCTTGCTTACAGTTTCCATGTCTTGGCAAAGACAGTCATTCCCTTCCACACTGTGACCACAGCTATTTGGATGTCACCTTGTCTATGGGGTGACATGCCGAAATAGTCGTTGTGCTTGCCACAAAGCCTGCAGCAGCCGGTGCCCCACAGCTTCTATGGACCCTTGCCGGGGCTGGCACACTCAGGGCTGCGGAGGTGCAGTGGCATTGCAGAAAGTAGCACAGCAGCCAAACCCCACCTGTTTGCAGTGCAAAACCATTGGGTTTAGTAGTATTGGTAGTATGGGTAAATGAAGCCAGTGGCAGGCAGAGAGAGAGTGGGGCAGCAGAGCACACTGGTTTAAAAATTAAGTGCACAGGGTTCATTGAAAAAGAAACCTTAATTACTTTTATTTTTTTTTTACCTAGTATGTGTTTAGAAGTACATTGTTTGTAAGTAAATTATAGTGTCTTTTTAGGAGACAGTAAGGAAATAAGAAGCTAAAACATAGTAATAAAGTTATGCATATGTGGGAACCACCTTTTGCAGATATTACGAAGCTACATTAAATTTTGCCATGACAGTTTAGCTTTACACAAAACACTCAATGTATTGGGTTTTCAGCAGCCTTAAGTCAAAGTCAACAGAATGTTTAGGTTGTATTTTGCAGCAAACTGATTTTTATACAGACTAGGGAGGTTCATCATTGTATGAGGAAATTCATCCATCATTGGACACCATGTGAAAATTAGTTTTACTTACTGTTTAGATTTAAATCAATTCTCTTTTTATTTCTGTGCTTATTGGATAATTTAAGGTATAAGGATAACGATTACTAGGTTATAGTATAATGGCTAAATCTTGACAATGGTGCTGTAGGAAACAGACCATGTAAATGCAAAATCAGAATGGTGTGTTTTCCTAAAATGGTACCATATGTTAGTTGATTAACAAGTTGTAGGGCTATTAGAAAATCTTGGCTGCTGGTAAGAAGGAGCATCTGTTTTCTAAGTCTTTTATCTAGTACGTGTAAAGACTTTGCCAAGTCAAGTTTAATCTTTTTTTCTTTTTTTTTTCTTTTTATTGTATGAGCTATAAATTCATCAGTATTTTTCTTTCTGTAGGCAACACTAAGATGTTCTTGGGGTCTAAATCTAGCCCCATCCCTGGGAAGAAAATGCAGTAATGTTAAAAAGTAATGCAGAATGTCCCATGTGCAGGTATTTTATATGAGCAATTCAAAATTCTTCCAGCATCACAGCTGGTATTTGGTGGTTTTATGTTTTGTTTTGTTTTTATCTCCAACCAGACATCAACCCCAGCAACTAAAATGCAATTATAAAAGCTGAGTTTTCCTTCAGAACTTAGCAGTTCATACTGAGTTGCAGTGAGTGCGCAAAGTGCCAAGCATGCATGCCTGCATGCATCATTGGTGTAACTACAAAAACAAGTGTTACGAGTTTTTATGGAGTAAAATGTACCATCTTCCACTTAAGACCTATTTTGAGGCCTTAAGTAGAGTTTAAGTGGTTAATCAGTCTTATTATATTGGCTTGCTGCAGATTCTCTTGTGGTCTAGCCAGTTTTGGGGCTGTGGTGAGAGCCAGACATCTGAGGCTTCCTCCTGAGAACAAATAAGGTCTTAGAGACAGACCAGAGATTTTAAGTTGTTTCATGCCTTCCTTATGGAGAACTAGATGATCACAGTTTGAGGTTTCCCAAACAGCATCGAAAATAACTTTAACTTTTCTTATCCGGGCCTGATAAAGTTTTTGGACTTTTTTCTCAGATGGGGATTTTCTGTTAGCAATCTGCTATGATGTGACTTCAGGCTTGGGTCTGTGCACAGCACTTTCCTCAGAGTTACCTGGGAAGAGAAGGCTGCCCACTGCCCAGGGCACAGCTCCACCATTACGAGACATTGGGGGTGCACAGGACATGCTTCTGCATATTCTTGTTTTGGAGATCATTTTGTTTCACTGAGGATGAGACACAACTTATAATTTTAAAAATATCTTAAAAAAGAAAAGAAGTGGTTTGCATGTTATTAATATCGCTTTTGGCAAAGTCTGGTTTCTCTGTTGATCTGATTTCCCCATACTTTCATTAGAAGGCTGTAATTTGAAGCTGCGAAGGAAGTTTTGAAACACACAATGCGTGGAGATGAACCTATTTTCTCAGTGCTTTGGGACTTTCCATGGTAGGAAGCTGTTTGTTTAGTTTTGCAAAAATTGCGTGTATTTCACTGGCAGGACATTGAGCATAGCCATCTGATGACCACAAAGTGAAAAGCTAGGACAAGTCTTAAGACAAAGTAGCAAGACGGGAAGTGATTTTCCTCTCCTGCCAGGGTGTGTGCTTTAAAGAGACAGCAGCTTCAATGCCTGCAGGAGGTGGCTGCTCGCTTTCCCTGCAGGTAGTCACACTGATGCTGAACAGCCTTTGGCTGTTGTAAACCCCGAGCCCAGCTTGCTCCCTCTCAACATTCCAACTATCCATTCTGTCCAGCTACCATTAGTTTTGAAACCTCAGCCCTTTACATACTGCCACAGATTTTCTTCCTGTGTTTTGTGGGGGAAAGGAGGGGGCTATATGGGGCAAAGTAAGATAAGTTGTCAGCAAAATACGCTGAAGATAACAAGCCAAGAGATGAGAGAAGAAAGAGCTAAGCAGGCAGTCGCAGCGTATGTGTATGTGTTTGCGTGAGAGGAAGAACTGTTACCTTCTCTGTGCGGTGCCATATGCTGCACAGACCTGCGGTCCTGGCGCTGCTCAGCAGAGCCCTGTGTGGATGCCGCGATGTGTCTACATGGATTGGGGTCAAAGTGTAGAAGGAAGTGCTGTTTGCAACTCTTCTGGCAGAGCCACAGCAACCACTCATGAAGTGTTATGGACAGAAGTTTAAGAGCAGGATTCATGCTTTGGTTTTCAAAGTCTGGCCAGGAGTCATGCAACAGCTCCATCTGGTATGGGATTGCAAACAGAAATGTAGTGCAAGGGAAAGACAGACAGTCCTCAGCTTTGTAAAACAGCATTTTATGATGGTGAGAGTCTCCTTAGAACATGATCTGAGCTGGATAGTTTTGTTTCAGGAGAGACGTGTTCAAGAAACTGATTGTCTAGTCTGCTGGCAGCAAAACAGTATGACAAAAAGTGCTAGGCAAAAATAGAAATAGGAATATCTTCATACAGAGAATCTGGAACACAAGTCTAAAATTTAGGATTAAATATATGCTCGGCTCTTGAGGAAAACAGTCTACATGGGAATCACCCACTGTCTAAAACATTGTGAAAATGCATAAGAGTATTATAAGATATTTCCATGTGTAGATAGTACATGTTTTTCCAAATAAAAAACAAAAATATTTTATTCTCAGAACTATTTAAGGAAGTGTGATACCATCCAAAAAACTTACATGCAGATGTTTTCAAGAGACCACCACTACCTCCAATGGAGATCTGCCCACTGAACTATCTGTGTTCTGCTCTGCCTGTATGTGAGAGTCATCTCCTGTAACACTGGCCTTATACATGCTGGGCGTTTAGAATATGTGTATGCTGCTTTGCAGTCATGGGGAGGCATCTCAGGAGCCTAATGCACCCCATCCTATAATAGGCGTCTAGAATGAGTGGGATGAGTAACCTTCAGCAGGTTTCTGTTTCACCTGGGTACATAGCTTATACTAGTTTGATGTATTTTTGTATTTTTATGGCTGAGACTTTGTGAGGCGTGGCAGGCTGCCTTCCCTTCAGAAGAAGGAAGCTCTGGGATTCTTTGGTGGTATCTAAGGAGAAGTTGCATCAGCAAGAAAATAGCACTCTGATTTTCTCTTATTTGCAGTGTCAATATTGAAGATAAAACAGTTCTAGAACAAGCAGTGCTTCTGCCAGCCTGCAGCCACCTTTGCAAGTTCATATGCAGGGGCCTTTGTCTCCATCAGAGGACAGATTTGGCTACTCTGTCTGAACACCAGTATGCAAAGATTGCTTATGCAAGGTGTTGTGAACTGTGTGTACTCCACACCCATGAAGCTTTTGTGTTTGTTTTTTTTTCTTTTAACCCCTTCAGATTTTCTGGGTCAAGAGTTACTGAGATACATCACTGTATATCATGTCATGTGTGCATCACTTTGAAAAACAGTATTTAATCATGCAAATAAAATGTTTATGAAGAGTCTTCTCCAGCATATCCCAGCAGCTCCCTGTTACTGCAGTAGCTCCAAGTGCACGACACTCATTACTAGTCTGATATGTTTCTGCAGTTAACACAGAAGTACATAATCTCAGGAATGAAACTGCCATTACTTTTCTGCAAGTTTGATAATTCAGTAGGAACTGCTTTCTAAAGTACTTGAAACTCTAATGAGATTCTGGATAGGCCTCTTTCAAGTCAGCCAGTCATAACGTTCCTTGAGAAATTGCTAGTAAAAAGTTTCTTACTGTACATAGCTGCTTAATAAAAGGTGTATTATTCTTTGTCCTTGAAAAAGCTCTTGACTGAAAAAAAAAAAAAGAAGGCTCTCCTGTTTTCTTGGAACAGGAAAGCAGGGAGGTGGTTAGACATCTCAGTAAGGTAAGGAAATAGTAAAAGCAAATCTCCAAAGAACTACAAGGACAAAACATGTGACATCATGATGCCTTCATGGAGAGGTTATGTGTGATAGTGTGGGCAGATATTCAGATTTCCTGCTTCTAAATAACCAAATTGCCAGTGATCCCCCTGCTGCCAGATCCCAGTACTACACTGTGGAGTACGGTGCACTAATCTGCACAGCCTTACTTGCCCTTACCCTCTATCCCATATTACAGAAAGATGGGGAAGGGTGAGGGACGATTGGTGCCGCTGTCTGCTTCAGCCTGAGTCAGGGCACCTAAAGTCCTCCAGCGTGGCCTCTCGGTAATGGAGAACTAATGAGGGAGAAAAGATGATCTCAGGGCCCCAAAGCTGTACAGATCCCCAGCACAAAAGGTTTAGTAGCATTCTGACACTTGGTGGTAGCCAGAGCTTTAGATGCTGATGCCATGTAAGATTTAGCCTGCATTGTCTGCCACCTCTGTGGAATAGCTGAAGCACTGCAAATTCATTCTTTAGCTTTCACTACACTAACTTCCCTGTGTAGACAAGTGTTTAAGGCCATTTTTACAACAGATGAGATTATATGACTTCACATATTGTATGCCATTCATTCTCTCCCATATCCTTGCTCCAGGAAGAGATTTCTGTATGATTTTCACTACACAGCAGTGTTTTGATTACATCTGGGGTTGTTATTTTTCTGTTGTAATGTAAGTGCTTCTATTTCTTTATGTTTATCATGCATGACAAAGTGTTACAGTCAGCATTAGGGCTTCTCATACCTTGTCAAGTGTCAGAGCAGTTGTAGCAGGTCAGACCAGAGGTCCAGCCCAACAACCTGTGTCTAAGTGATGGTTACTTAGGAAAGGATACAAGATCAAGGAAAGTATGTAGTGATACTTCTGGAATATCCTCCCAGATCCCAGCAATATATGATTAAGAGATTAAATAAAACAAGCATTATATCCCTTTTTTTAACAGTGCTTAATGGATTTATTTTTCCATTAACTTGTTCTTTCATTTTTTAAATTTCTTTAAGCTCAGCAACTGCAATGTCCTAGCAAGAAGTTCCCCAGCTTACCAGCATTTCCATAGTAATCTGTAAAATTAATATTCACAACTATGTGCTTTTGAGTCATTAGCCTACCTGTTTCATTTGATGACCCTACAGTCTGTATTCAGAGAGACAATGAGCAGTCTTTTCCTATTCAGCTTCTCTCTGTCTCTCATGTTTATAGATCTCAAACAGATGTCTGAGTCATCTGTTTTCAGAATGGAGACTCCTACATAATTTAGTTGTTCCTTGTACAGAAACTGTTCCATAACTTTGATCATCCATGCCACCTTTTTCTTAACATTTCTTTTTCTGCTATATCTTTTTTGACCTGAAGTGAGTTAAAACTGCATGCAATATTAAAAATGTGGGTAGGCTGTGGATTTGTACAGTAGCATAATGATACTATCTGTCTTGTTCACTATTCTTTTCCTTGCATTTTCTAACATCTGCTTGGTTTTTTAATCACTAATGAGCATAGAGCTTAAATTTTCATAAAATGGTTATAACTTCAAACTCTCTTTTTGAGTGGTAATAATCTTTTCAAAGTCAATGCACATCACTTTACATTTATCTACATGGGGTTTCATCTGTCACTTTACCGACTAGTCAGCAAATCTTGTGAAGTCTCTTCTTCATAATCAGCCCCTGTCTTCACTGAATATCGTAATGTTCTCAGTAAGCTCTGCGACCTCACTTAGGCCCTCTTTTCCATCTCAGTAGTGTTGAGGGTTGCCCTGGACCAATGCTTTCTCTGTGATGTCATTGGTAATCTCCATCCCCTGGGAAATATGGCTTTTGTTGCTATAGCATCTTTCCTATCTTTATTGGTTTTGTTTTTGGTTTTTTTTTTTGGTAATCAATAGGAGTATCTCCTCTCTTTGTTTCTTTACGAAGGGATGTTGCTACATGCCCTGTGGAAATCTAAGGGAACCATATCTGATGGCTATCACATGCCAGCTCACTGGGTTGGGAAATAGAAATGCAGCTCTTGCTTCTGCTTTCCCCAACTCATATGATCTCTCTGCAACATGAAATTATTAATTTCACAGGACCACGTTTGGGGTTTGCTACTTGCCTAACACATTGTCCACATGGAACGTTTCAAGAGTCTGTTGCAGAGTGACATACGCTGCTTTCTGAAGTCAGGAGGAAGTGTCTCTGGTTCTTATTTTAGCTCCATCAGCAAAAGAAAATTACGAGCGATAGTGCCTCTGTGGCTGAATTTGTGGTTTATTGAAAACTGTGGCAGAGCCCACAAGATGAGGAGAGAAAATAATGTCTGATTTTAAATTTCAGCTGTTGGCTGCAGCTGCAGCTTTCAGAAAGCTTTTCAGCCTGGTTCCTGCCCCATTTTCTTCTAGCTTCCTTTTACTGCAAAAGGAAGCTGAGTTGCAACACTGAACACTCTATAACTTGGGATTTTTAGTACGCAAACAACTTAGACTTTAAATGGCACGGCTTTGAGCATAGGTATTATCAGATGCACGTTGTTTGAGAAGGGGCTGAAGATGCAAAAATTTTTAATTACTTTTTTAAAGTCTGACTGTGGAGCAATATATTAGATATTTTATTTGAAAAATAGAAGGTGAATGATTTAAGCTGTCTGCAAGGGGCCAAGTTTTTATGTTTATGTTTTATTGAGATGTCACCCCCTCAGAATTCACAGTTACTTATCATATATAGAATAAGGCTGCTATATTCTTACAACTGGAGACAACTGCAAGATGAAGAGAAATTAGTCTTTAGCCAAATAAAGAATCCCTGCAGCATGGCAGTCCCATGCTGATGAAGACAGCTGAGGAACTGAAAACATGCTACTTTTCAACAACTGAGGCTTTATTCATGTCTTGGAAACACTCCTGAGATTTGCATGGAGCTATGAAGAAAAGGTATTTAGTGATGATTTGCAAAGCACTGCCACAGCCTTAATGTCTGTGACTAAAATCAAGTAGTGTGAGACAGTGTTGAAAAGGACCTCATGATGCCCTGGAGGCTTGGTGTGGCCTTGGCCTAGAGAATAATATTTCTCAGGCTCTTAAAGTCAGAAGACCACCCAGACTTTTCCTTGTAGGGTAGGGAAAACAAACAAATTACCTTCTTTGATGGTTGGGAAAAGAAAGTGGTAGATAATTACTGCCTGTAGCATTTTACCCCCTAATTGTGGTATTAAGCCTGTATTTTCTGACTGCATTTAGGCACTTCTTTAGAAAACTGTTCAGATTTGATGTAGGTGTTTCAAGTGATGTCAGACCTGTAAAGCCCTCTGCAGACCATCTTCTGCACTCAGATTTCCTCCCGTAGTCCTGGATAGAGGAAAGCTCTGGCTAGAGCTTCTCTACCATGATCCAGCTACTCTTGATTTGAGCTCTTACAGCAAGATTCCTTGCAAAAAAGCAGACTAAAAGTATTGAATGAATACTATTCATGGGTTTCAAACTCATCTTTTGCTTACCCAATGCCCTCTTCCAAGGGCATTCCTACATTACTCTCTGCTGTGAGAGAGGATTTATAGGAGCTTATAAAACTGAAATGGGGGCATATAAGTAATACTGTCATCTTGTCTCAAAGACATTTTGATACTTCTTTCCTTCCAGCTGCCCAAATTTTCTCCAACTGTTTAGGTATCATTCCAGCTGAAGTCTTTAAGTACTATCTTTTAATGGCAGCAAAAAGCAAAAGAGGGAGAAAAGAGTGAATTTATCATCAGACCTTGTTGTGTTAATTACCAAAGATTAAGGCAATAGTATAAAAATCATAAAATGGAATAAATTACAAAGTTATGCTTTTGCAGATGAGTCTTGGAAATCAGAGTATTGGAATATATGCGTATGCAGTAAAAGCTGTCTAGGTTACCAATTAGGGTTTAACAACCTTTTCCTTTTGAGTGAAGAGAACCTGTCATTGTCACTGCTTACTGCCTGTTCCCTCTCCTCAGCTATGCCACATGTAAAGGCATGTGCTATATTATGACAGGTATTTGTCTATCCCAGTGCAGATTTGCAGTTTGTAAAGGAAGATAACTAATATGATGTCACTGTATGTTGTCAGTGGAGAGCTCATCTGTGAGTCATCACATTGTTTGAAAAGTTTTTGTAAGAAATACAGAACAGTTGGAATTAAATTGTCTTGGGTCATGTATTTATTCATTAGAGAGACAGAGGCTCTACCTCTGAATAAGCTTAAACCTTGTATGATACCTTTCTGTTCTGACGTTGCTTATTCTTGCCTTCACCTCAGGCAATTCTGTGTGATTCTTGGAGCTTGATGAGGCGGATCATTGTTACTTTCTCTCCCTTTTTATCTTCTGCAGTAGTGTTGCACAGACGGAGCAGACTTCCCCTTGTAGGAGAAATAGGATATGACACCAGAGTCATGACATTGCAGCTCACTCAGTGCTTGGGACATCTTGCCCTTGACAAAGCAAAGCATCCTGTCCCTTTTTTTGAGGAGGTAGCTGTGGCCACAGGCTCCCTGTCCCGGCTGGGGGAGTGCTCCAGCCTTACAACACTTTCCCTGGGGGCTCCCTGCTGTTGTGCAGCATCCAGCTGCACTGGTGTTTTCAGAGGTAAAGTTAGGTCATGTACCCTTTTATTACTGTTAGTATATTAAGTTCAGAAGAATGGGCTCTGATAATCCTGCCAGCTGTACTGCAGGGTAAAGACTGGCATACTAGAAAGAAAATGAAGAGAGGCAAAGAGTTGTTTTCCAAGATGAAAACCAAGACTGAGATAAAATGCAATTCTTCAGGAGCTCAGCTGATGCGAATGATTGAGGAGGAGGTTGTTAAGTGGCTTTCTTGCCAAACGCAGGTCCTACAGCAGTGGTGTATCTGGCTGACAAAGGAGGAATTAGTCTGATTGCTGGAAATAGAAGTTAAGTCAACTTTACCCTGAAGAAAGAGGAAGCAATTTCTTAGCACTGCAGGTAACTAAACATCAGTCGATTAACTATAACATAGTCTGTGAAATGAAAATGAGTGTATTTGCAAAGCCGTGTTAGCCCAGGTGCAGGAAGAAAGCCTGTATTTATGGTGGTGGTTGTTGCAGGGTGGGGGGTTGTGGCAGTCCTGCTGCTGCTGGATGTGGTATGCCTGTGCCATCAGCTCCATCAGCCACCTTGGTGGGCCTCCATGCTGAAGTGCCCTCAAATAACATGCTTGTAGCACTGGCAGCTCTGTGTTAAAGACAATGATTATAATCAACTGCCACACTTCAGCCTTTCAGCAGGTATGTGCAGCATTTAGTTGGATTTGCCCCCCTCCATGTACACTGTATGTTTTGAGGTGTTTTTCTTTCTCCTTTCAGTTCTTTTTCATGCATAAGACAGTGATTGTGCAGGAGACAGTGACTGAATGTGCGCACCACAGCTTTGAGGTTAGGATAGTTTGGGGTTTTTTTAAAGTGGATGTCTCACCTGGCAAATTAAAGGTAAAGAACTTTTCTCAGGGTTAAGTCAGTTGGGAGCTTGATGTCCTTCATTTTCTTATGCTGATCATCTGGGTAGATCTCACTGCACGTGTGGTGGGATTTGAAACAAACGCTAGAGCAGATGCAACATCGGTCTCTTGAGATCAGTAATGTCATCTCAAGCTCATTAAAGTGTTTGGTTTTTGTGTGAGGACCCCACATCAAATTTAATGGCTTGTGATAGATGGGAAGTCAGACAAGATAATCAAATGGTCCCTGTTGCCCTGAAGCTATGAAATCCTCAATACTGAAGAGTGAGTTAGTTAAGTGTGCACCCCAGCAGAACAGATTGGGTAGGCCTGAGAAAGAACAGGAGTGCCACTGCTGTCATCTCTGATTGCTTTCCTACTAATCAGCTGTCTTAATGATAGGATCAGCGTGGTCTGGAAAGGTCAGAGAAGCACTTTTGAAGCAAGGGGTGATATAAACTGTTGGAGAGAAAGTTCTACACTATCACTCTCCTCTTACATACGCCTTCAGGAGCTGGTGCTCTACAAGAAGTAGAAACAAAAGCTTTACAAGCTGCAACCTGTGACTATCCACACTGGGTTAGAAATCAGCTCCACATGGAAACAAAGCTATAAGAATTTATTCTGCTAATCTTTATCTCTTTTCAGACATTCAGATTGTCATTGGCTGTCTAGTACTGCCTTTGTGGCAGGAGACAGGGAGAAAGTGTATTAAGAACAATTAAAAAAGCTCAGTACATTAAGTCATAGTGGTGTTGACCTCTCCTGTGATTTTAGTCTGAGTTTCAGAAAAAACCCTCGTTCTTGCCAGTGATACTGTGGAGAAAAGTCAAATATATGATTGTGTACAACCCAGAGATGAATAAAATAAATAATATTCCCCCCAAAAATGACTTTCAAGAAAGACCATCATCATGAATTGTGTGAATGCTGTGGGTTGACAATACTGGTACCATTGTGTTAATTTCTAATCATTATTTGCTAATTACTTTATTTAAACCACTATTTTGTGGTAGAATATTTATCAGAATTGACTGTTGATAAGTAAATAGTTACAGTAATCATAACATAACTTAAACATATTATTTCTGGACTCAGCCTCCATCAAAGTACCCTTCGTATTTCATATTAATTCAAGAAGTCACCTGACAATCTTATAAACTCCATGTGTCCTTGGTAACTGAGCTGAAATAAAGGATCTCTCATGATTCTTTTAAATTATAACTGTACTTTGCAGAGAGCGATCCTTGATGCCTTTGATCACTAAAGCGTGCTGCCTTGTACATTTACAACCAGATCCTGCAGACATCCATGAAACCAGCAATAGTCAGTGTGTCAGACATTAAATCTGTTCTTCTGGCACTGCTAAAAGGTTGGACCAGTTTGAATTCAAACTCTCACCAGAGCTCTGTCTGGGTGAATTCATCCAAAAGGGAACTTATCAAAACTAAAATGCTTTACACTGGGGAGAAATAGAGTTTGAATGTAGAGCAGATGGACTTAAAAGTGACCTTCTCCACTCCCTTTCTTCCACCCCCCCAGA